>NC_057807.1:521445675-521745675 GCF_018294505.1 Triticum aestivum
ACTCTCCCACTTTGACTTTGACCCCCGGCCCTCACTCCCTCCCTCCCCTGCGCCCTGCGCCCTGCGCTAAACCCTGCTCTAATAAACCCTCGGTAGGGTGGGGTAGGCTCCGATGGGGAACTGCGCCGCCTCCCGGCTCGCCGCCGGCGGCGGCGGCGCCGGCGCGGGCGGGGACCCCGTGGCGGTGTGCCGCGACCGGAAGCGCCTAATCAAGGCCGCCGCCGACCGGAGGTTCGCGCTGGCCGCGGCGCACGCCGGCTACGCGGCCGCCCTGCGCGCCGTCGCCGACGCGCTCGACGTCTTCGTCGCCCGGCACACCGCGCCGGCGCCGATACTCATCACGCTCCCCACCCCCACGCCCTCGCCCCCCGGGTCGCCCAAGCCGGCGCAGGCGCTGATGCCCTCGGCCCCCACGCCCACGCCCTCGCCCCCGCCGCCGCAGCCGCAGCGGCAGACGGAGGCGCCGCCGGCCGAGGAGGAGCAGGACGACTGCGGCGCGCGCACGCCGGAAATGGGGACGCCGGAGATGGGCCGCCCGTACTACTACACGCCCCCGGCGACGCCGCCGCCACCGCCCCCCGCGGCGTCGGCCGTCGGCGGGTGGGACTTCTTCAACCCGTTCTACGGGACGGAGGAGGTGGCGGCGGCGTCCGCGGCCATCAGCGACGAGGAGATGCGCGCCGTCAGGGAGCGGGAGGGGATCCCGGACCTGGAGGAGGCGGAAGAGGAAGACGACGACGAGGACGACGAAGGGGAGAAGGCGGCGGCGGCGGCGACAAAAAACCCTAAAACAGAGGCTTCCCTCGGAGTGGCCAAGCAGGAAGATGCGAAAGAGGTGGGCGAGGTGACGACGGGTAACAACGGCGGCGGCGGGCTGGAGGTCGGCATGGTGCAGCCGGGGCGCGAGCTCCTGGCGGCGCTGAAAGAGGTGGAGGAGCTCCTGTCCCGCGCCGCGGAGGCAGGGAAGGAGGTCTCCGGCATGCTCGAGGCCGCCGCCCGTGCCCCCGAGCTCAAAGGTCCGGCCTTTATCACCTTCCCCCAACTTTTCTTGCCTCCATTTCTCTCTGCCACCGCAACCTGCTCGATCTTTCGCCCCAAATGCGGCCGAATCCCTTTTTTCTGTTTGTGGAAAACCCGCAAGATTTGGGCGTAAAGCTGGTGCGAGACATGAGTGGATTTCACAAATCTCCATCAGCTAAAGGCCCTGTGTCATTACATGGATTTGGTTTGGATACACTACTCTTTTAATACTCATGGTATGGTGGCATGGAATTTTTGGATGGTGCTGTTCTTTGTTTAGGGCTCGCATGTGCCCCTGGAGATTAAGCAGAGCATAATCTCATAAAAAAAGTGGCTTTGAATATTCTCGGCTGCTGTAATATCCGCACACAGCCAATTTGTTATCACCTTTTCTAACTTTGCAGTCATGTCCTGGGCCAATTTTTTAGCCCTTTTGATGCTACCACTTGTGGTTCTTGATTGCCAAAGTGGTCCTTTTGGGGTGCAAATAACTAAAGGCTCCTGCTTCATGATGAACACCATGAATCTGCACTTTTCAGTTCTGCTTGAACTTAGAACAGCACAGTACAAGGACTGGCTTTTGATTGAGATATATCCATACACTGCAGAGTACAGACCACATATTAGGTGTGTCTTTAGTTGATGGTATTGACATTGATATCTCTGTCTTGGTGCAGAGAGCCCGTCGAAGATAATTCATGCCATCGCGTGGCATCGGTCTCCGTCGTCTGTGTCATCTTCATCCTATAGGAGCGAGCTGGGAGCAAGCTCGAACAGCTTGTCATGGACAGAGAAGAGTGAGACTAATAAGAGTGATATATTCGATGACTACGGTGGGATGAAGTCAGGAAGTCACTCGCAGACATTAGGGAGATTGTATGCCTGGGAGAAGAAGCTGTATGAAGAAGTTAAGGTGGGTTATATATCTGCTGGAGTCATTTGATCTTACCTGTGATTGCATATATATACAAAGACACCTCATATCTTTCTTAGCAAGTTGCTATTGATCTACCTATGGTTAAGGCAACTGATTATTTGAAAAAGACTGACCCACCTTGAAATTAAAAATGTATCTTGTCTTTGGATTCGTGTGTCTTTAGTAAATGAGGCTAAGTTGAAGGTCTTGACAAGGTCATACTACTGATAGCCCAGGTCTTTGGGTTCGTGTATCTTGTATTGTTATATTTATATTTAAAACAATTTGGTTCTGTACAGGCCATAGATCAAATTCGACAAACATACGAGAAAAAATGTGTCCAGCTGAGGAACCAAGATGCCAAAGGTTCAGAGCTGCGCTGTGCTGAAAAGACCCGGACAAATGTGAGAGACTTGTACACAAGGATCTGGGTTTCTCTACGAGCAGCAGAATCGATATCCGATAGAATACAAAAATTAAGGGATGAGGAACTGCAACCGCAGCTTGTTGAGTTGTTGCACGGGTAAGCTGATGTCATGTTTTGTGTGTAAGATTTGTGATGTGGTTTCAGTGAATCAGAATACTGATGCTTTTTCCCTTCTCCGTGACAGCTTTGCGAGAACTTGGAAAGTAATGGTGGAATCTCATGAAGCACAGCGACAGATAATGTTTGAGGTGAATTCCTTCACCTGCCCTGCTTATGGGAAATTCTGCAACGATGCCCAGCGGCATGCCACTCTCAGGCTGGAGGTTGAACTGAGGAATTGGAGGTCCTGCTTTGTGAGCTATGTTAGTGCTCAGAAAGCATACATTGAAACCCTTGACGGCTGGCTGTCCAAGTTCATCTTGACGGACACCATCCGTTACTCCCGAGGGATCTCTTTGATCGCGCCTGACAGGGCCGGCGCGCCGCCCCTGGTCGTGATCTGCCACGAGTGGCACACCACGCTGTCGAGGTTCCCGTACAAGCGGGTGCCCTTCACCATGCGAAACTTCAACCGGAGCGTGAGGGTGCTGTGGCTGAAGCAGGGGGAGGAGCAGCAGCAGAAGCGGAAGGTGGACGGGCTGGCCAAGGAGCTGGACAAGAAGGCGACGGCGTACAAGCGGGCGGAGAACAAGGTGATCGAGACGAAGCTGCTTGAGCACCGGCCGGAGCAGGACGCGAGGCAGCGGATGGAGCAGCTGTCGGAGCGCAAGGAGGCGCTGAGCGCGCTGCGGCGGCGGGTGGAGGCGGAGAAGGCGCGGCACCACCACTGCATGCGCGACACCCACGACGTCACCCTCAACGGCTTCAAGATCGGGCTTGCGAGCATGTTCGAGGCATTGGCCGAGTTCTCCAGGGACTCCGTCGCGCTCTACGAGGACCTCCTGGCGCGCGCCGGTCCCAAGGAGCGTGCCGAGAAGGCTGCCGCCATCGAGCAGCAGCAGCAGCAGCAGCCGCACCCGGCGGCGGTTGAGGCGACATGACATGACATGGCCGTCGGTATCAAGTTGAGAGACCAGTGTTCTCCGTTTCAGTTAGGACATTGAGTGAGTTGTGTTGCACCTTGCATTGCCCCAGGGTTTTGGACCCCTAGAATGTTTCTCTGACGCTGATTACAATTAGGCTGTAGAGTAGCAGCACCGTGTGTGTATGGTGGCTTGGCTTGACTGGTCGTCGTTGTTGGGGGGTGGTAGGGTCGCCATTCTTGCTTGCGGGCATGCATCTGCGTCTGCATCTGTTGCTTGTAATTATTCTGTTAGCCTGATATGAATCAAGTGAGGATTCGCTCTGCCCCGCTGCGGCTCCTGTTGCTGCCCGCCATTGATGGTTTCTGTTCACTCCACAGAGCTGTTGCTGCGGTGCTCTGTAGCAGCAGCAGCAGTGTAGTGTTTGTTGCTGCGTAACGACGGCCGGCCGGCCGCAGCAGTGTCACGCGCGCGCAGGCAGCTGGGGAACGACACGAGGACCCTGTGAACTGTAGGGCCTCAGCATCGGATCGGAGATGCACTGATGCCGGGGTCCTCAAACCGGCCCAATATGTCCGGACTGATCAGCACCTGTCATGTGGGGCCAGCCCTATAGGCGTAAGGGCATGTACAATGTACAATGATCGATAAGATAGTCTTATCTTAAATCTTGCATGTAATTAAGAGATGACAAGAAAAAATGTCTACAATGGGTCATTTTTTAGCCTTATCTTCAATAATTAGTTATTCCTAAAAACGTGACGAGACATATTGTGCTAAGAGATCATCTCTTGTCTTCTCTTAAATAAGAGAAGGCAAGCCTTTTCTTACGAGTTCTCTCTCCTCCACCTCATCATTTATCCTATGTGTCACTCCTAAGATAGCACCATTGTACATGCCCTAAGGGACCTGCACGGGCCGGCCCTGCACCTGCCTAAAGATATGTCCTACTTTAATTACAGTCTTTTTAGATTAGGAGTCTGGGTATTAGTTGGAAAGGTTTAGTCCCGAAGAAGGTTACCCTGCCAACACCCACTTGTAGTAGGAGTCTTAGTCTGGTCTTGTAATTAGGCTATATATAGCCAGCCCTTGGATCAATAAACGGAAGCAGAATATCCTATAACCTCTCCTCCCTCGGACGTCCTGCCCACCTACACGCGTGCGAAGGCAAGGAACTTCTGGACAACCTGCTGGCCACTTTCACCGATGTTTTCGCCGACCCACATGGCCTGTCGCCACAGCGCGCACATGACCATCATATTCATCTTATTCCCGGGACACCGCCGGTTGCTGTCCGTCCCTACCGCTACCCAACGATTCAAAAAGATGAACTAGAGCGCCAATGTTCAGAGATGCTGGCTCGCGGTCTGATCCGTCCTAGTTCTTCTGCATTTTCATCCCCCGTTCGACTTGTCAGAAAGGCTGACGGGACTTGGCGTTTCTGTATCGACTACCGTGGTCTCAACCTTGTCACCATCAAGGACAAGTTTCCAATTCCTGTTGTCGATGGACTTCTGGATGAACTCAAGGGCGCCCGCTTTTTCACCAAACTGGATCTCCGGTCGGGTTACCACCGGGTTCGGATGGCCCCTGAGGATATCCACAAGACGACCTTCCGCACACATGAGGGCCTCTTTGAGTTTGTAGTAATGGCCTTTGGTTTGACAAATGCCCCAGCGACGTTCCAAGCACTCATGAACGACGTCCTCCGTCCCTACCTTCGTCGGTTTGTGCTTGTGTTCTTCGATGATATCTTGATCTACAGCTCGTCCTGGTCGGATCACCTACGTCGTGTCAAGCTCGTTTTGGAGGCTATGCGCACACATCAACTATTTCTCAAGTGCTCCAAGTGTTCCTTTGGGGAGGAAACCATGGCTTATCTGGGACACGTCATCTCCGCTGCAGGTGTTGCCATGGACAGCGGTAAGGTTCTTGCCGTGGTAGACTGGCCGGTTCCGCGCACCGTCCGCGCTGTGCGTGGTTTCTTAGGACTGGCAGGATACTACCGCAAGTTCATCCGGGATTTTGGCACCATTGCAGCTCCCCTCACGGCACTCCTCAAGAAAGACGGATTTCTTTGGACGCCTGCAGCAACTATTGCCTTTGAAGCCCTCAAGAAAGCTCTTACCATAGCCCCTGTGCTTCAACTACCGGATTTTGCTGTTTCATTCATTGTGGAGTGTGATGCATCTGGATCTGGTTTCCGGGCAGTCCTGCATCAAGGTGGCGGCCCCATTGCCTATTCAGCAAAACCATCGCTCCGCGGCATGCTTCTCTCGCCGCTTATGAGCGGGAGCTCATTGGTCTGGTGCACGCCGTGCGCCACTGGCGGCCCTATCTTTGGGGACGTGCGTTCGTCATCAAAACTGACCACTACAACCTAAAGTTTTTGCTGGACCAACGCCTCGCTACCATTCCACATCATCATTGGGTGGGCAAACTGTTGGGGTTCGACTTCACTGTGGAATATAAACCGGGTCGCCAAAACATCGTCGCCGATGCTCTTTCTCGCCGTGATGCTCCTGCCGGCCAGGCACTCGCCATATCCGGGCCTTCTTTTGATCCATTTGAAGCTCTCCGTCAGGCTGCACACACGGACCCGACGCTTGTCACTTTCCGGGAACAACTAGAATCTGGTGAGTTAGGACAGCCTTGGGCTCTCGTTTATGGTGTTGTTACCTTCCAACAGCGGGCTTATGTGCCACCTGCGTCGCCGCTGCTCGGGGAGGTCCTGGCTGCAGCCCATGATGTGGGCCATGAAGGTATCCAGAAGTCACTTCATCGTCTTCGTTGGGATTTCCATCTGCCGCAAGCAAGGGCAGCACTTCAGCAGTATATTCGTGCTTGTCAGGTTTGTCAACGCAACAAGACGAAGCAGCTTCATCCAGCCGGCTTATTACAGCCCTTGATAGTGCCCTCTCGTGTCTGGGAAGACATCTCCATGGATTTCATTGAGGCACTTTCGAAGGTGGGCGGCAAAAGTGTGATACTGACTGTTGTGGACCGTTTCTCCAAGTATGCGCATTTCATCCCCTTGGCGCATCCGTACACTGCGAAGTCTGTTGCTAAAGCCTTCTTCTCCAACATTGTCCGACTTCATGGGTTTCCCACATCCATCGTTTCGGACAGGGATGTGGTTTTCACTTCGGGCTTTTGGAAGGCTCTGTTTGCCGCCGCAGGGACATGCTTGCACATGAGTTCGGCCTTCCATCCGCAGTCTGATGGGCAATCTCAGGTCGTCAATCGCGTCATCACCATGTACCTCCGTTGCATAACTAGGGATCGCCCACGGCAGTGGCTCCAATGGTTGCCTTGGGCGGAGTACTGCTACAACACTTCGTACCACTCAACGTTGAAGGACACACCTTTCAGGGTGGTTTATGGACGGGATCCCCCCTCATTCTGGGATTATACGCCGGGCGAGATTCGCAATCAGGCGGTGGAATGGCTGATTGTCGACCGCGATCAGTTCTTACACGACATCCGTGAGCGTCTCCTTCAGGCAGCACAACAGTACAAGCATTACTATGATGATAAGCATCGGGCCCTTTCTTTTGATGTTGGAGAGTGGGTTTGGCTCTATCTTCAGCACTGGCCGGCGGCATTTCTTGGAGTAGGCGCCAAAGGAAAATTGGCTCCCAAATATTTTGGGCCTTTCAAAGTCCTCGCGAAAATCAATATGGTTTCTTACCGTTTGGAGCTGCCCCCACGCGCCTGCATTCACAATGTTTTCCACGTTGGGGTCCTGAAGAAGTACCATGGCCCACCGCCGGAAGTTCCGCCGATGCTTCCACCTCTGTTTCAGGGTCGAGTACATCCAACCCCTGTCCAAGCATTGCGTGCTCGTATTGCCCGTGGTATCCAGCAGGTGCTCATTCACTGGGAGGGCCAGCCGGCGTCTGCTGCTTCATGGGAGGATGTTACAACCTTCCACGAACATTATCCAAGCTTCCAGCTCGAGGACGAGCTGTTTCAGAATGGAGGGGGAGATGTCATGTGGGGCTAGCCCTATAGGCGTAGGGGACCTGCACGGGCCGGCCCTACACCTGCCTAAAGATATGTCCTAGTTTAATTACAGTCTTTTTAGATTAGGAGTCTGGGTATTAGTTGGAAAGGTTTAGTCCCGAAGAAGGTTACCCTGCCAACACCCAATTGTAATAAGAGTCTTAGTCTGGTCTTGTAATTAGGCTATATATAGCCAACCCTTGGATCAATAAACGAAAGTAGAATATCCTATAACCTCTCCTCCCTTGCTCCTGCGCCACGGCGCCCCTCCTCACCCCCTTCTCCAACCATAGGCAAGCGAGGGCCTCGCCCTCATCCTCCTACCAACCACGGCTACAACTTGCGCGGCTTTCAGCCGGGCCGTGACAACACCCCTTGTATACATCCCATATCGATGACGGATATGATGGCACCCCTCGTATACATCCCATATCGATGACGGATATGAGGAGGGGTCGGACAAATGTGCGGGACTCCTGCGGACACCCATTGTTGCCCACCGGTCTGGTGAGGACACCGCTCTCGCGCGTTGGTTGAGGGGCCAAATTCAGCTATTTAAGTCGGACGACGACCCCTAACCCTATTCGGTCCCATTACCATCCTCTCCGCGCCACCAACCCCACATCCGCTTACAGCTCGGAACTCTTTTGTCCACCTGTAGTCATGTCACCTAAGCGATGCTCACCTCGAAGCGTTGGTTGCATATCCTAGAGGATATCCGGGCCCCGCAAGCCGCTCGGATTGCAGCCGGCCTGCCTCTAGAGAAGCCGGAGGAGGAGGCAGGAGAGGGGGCAATGCTGCAGGCGCTGGACGCGACCATGAAGGACGTGAAGCCGAAGGAGGAAGCGGTGGAAGGCGATGCAAATCCAGCTGTTGGATTCGACATGGCCAACGCGCTGGGCGAGTTTGAAGTCGCCCAAGTGGATGAGGGTACAGTCAGACAGGAGGGATGCATGCATAAGAAATACTCCCTCCGTTCCTTAATATTTTTCTTTCACCAAGAGATCCTTGATTTTATTAAATCCCTCCCAGCTGCCACCAACAAAAATAATTGCTCAGGACAGAGGAACAAGAGATGCACCGTTCCAATTCATAATTGAAGGTGAAGAAGCAAGTGCCTACGATGCACCAATGCAAGTCCAACATTCAACAAGCGTTGTGCAACAGACAGAAGCATCTTCAGTTACTGCTCTTCTGACAAAAGGAGGAATACCCAATCAAGTCTACGGAGAAGATAGGGGAACCACTGCTACTGGTGATAGAGGAGCTACAAGAAGCATTGGAGAAGGAATTCAAACTGCTCGGGGAGAGGATGTTCTCCCATCTACTGAATTTGGTATACATGCAGATGGTCCATTAATTCATAACTTTGGATCTGGTGCTCCCATCAGAGCATCTCCAGCCGTTCGGCCCCCCAGGGCGCCGAAAAAGAGCGTCCTAGGGGTGCGCCGGCGATAAACTTGGCGCTGGGGGTGGTTCGGCACCCAGCCGTCGCCCCCAGGCGCCGAATTCAGCCCAGCTTTCGGCCCAAATATGTTCAAAAAACAGCGCGATAACTGCGTGAATCGGCCCATATTCGGCACGGTTCGACGGGTTTCTACGTGTATTTTTGCAAACAAATAGGATTCAATTAGCAACTCACATAGTTCGGCGTGTTTTATCACATAAATCAAATAGTTCACTACAAATTATATCGTTTAACAAATAAAAACTCAAGTTTCATCACATGTCATTCCCGGCCTCACCCTTGAGCCTCCATAGGTGCTCCACCAGATCGTGTTGCAGTTCTTGATGCACCTGTGGGTCTCGGATCTCCTGATGCATATTGAGGTAGTCAGTCCAGTTTGCCGGTAGCTGGTGATCAACTTGGGCAAAAGGACCCTCGCGTAATATGGTTTAGTGTCAAACATTGGCTCTTCCTGCTCTCTCTCAATGATCATGTTGTGCAAGATGACACAGCAAGTCATGATCTCCCACATTTGATCTTACGACCAGGTCTGAGCTGTAGGGTTTCGTAGTAATTTCAAAAAAATTTCCTACGCACACGCAAGATCATGTGATGCATAGCAACGAGGGGAGAGTATTGTCTACGTACCCAACGCAGACCGACTACGGAAGCGATGACACGACATAGAGGAAGTAGTCGTACGTCTTCTCGATCCAACCGATCAAGCACCGAAACTACGGCACCTCCGAGTTCGAGCACACGTTCAGCTCGATGACGATCCCTGGACTCCGATCCAGCAAAGTGTCGGGGAAGAGTTTCGTCAGCACGACGGCGTGGTGACGATCTTGATGAACTACAGCAGCAGGGCTTCGCCTAAACTCCGCTACAGTATTATCGAGGAATATGGTGGCAGGGGGCACCGCACACGGCTAAGGAATAGATCACGTGGATCAACTTGTGTCAACTTGTGTGTTTAGAGGTGCCCCTGCCTCCGTATATAAAGGAGGAGAGGAGGGGAGGCTGGCCGGCCAAGGGGGGGAGGCGCAGGAGAGTCCTACTCCCTCTGGGAGTAGGATTCCCCCTCCAATCCTAGTCCAACTAGGATTCCTCGGAGGGGAAAAGAGGAGGAGGGGGCCGGCCACCTCTCCTAGTCCTAATAGGACTAGGGGAAGGGGGGGGGGGCGCAGCCCATCTAGGGCAGCCCCTTCTCTTTTCCACTAAGGCCCACTATGGCCCAAATAGCTCCCGGGGGGTTCCGGTAACCCTCCCGGTATTCTGGTAAAATCCCGATTTCACCCGGAACACTTCCGATATCCAAATATAGGCTTCCAATATATCAATCTTTACGTCTCGACCATTTCGAGACTCCTCGTCATGTCCGTGATCACATCCGGGACTCCGAACAACCTTCGGTACATCAAAATGCATAAACTCATAATATAACTGTCATCGTAACCTTAAGCGTGCGGACCCTACGGGTTCGAGAACAATGCAGACATGACCGAGACACGTCTCTGGTCAATAACCAATAGCGGGACCTGGATGCCCATATTGGCTCCTACATATTCTACGAAGATCTTTATCGGTCAGACCGCATAACAACATACGTTGTTCCCTTTGTCATCGGTATGTTACTTGCCCGAGATTCGATCGTCGGTATCCAATACCTAGTTCAATCTCGTTACCGGCAAGTCTCTTTACTCGTTCCGTAATACATCATCTCACAACTAACATATTAGTTGTAATGCTTGCAAGGCTTATGTGATGTGTATTACCGAGAGGGCCCAGAGATACCTCTCCGACAATCGGAGTGACAAATCCTAATCTCGAAATACGCCAACCCAACATCGACTATTGGAGACACCTGTAATACTCCTTTATAATCACCCAGTTACGTTGTGACGTTTGGTAGTACCCAAAGTGTTCCTCCGGTAAACGGGAGTTGCATAATCTCATAGTCATAGGAACATGTATAAGTCATGAAGAAAGCAATAGCAACATACTAAACGATCGGGTGCTAAGCTAATGGAATGGGTCATGTCAATCAGATCATTCTACTAATGATGTGACCTCGTTAATCAAATAACAACTCATTGTTCATGGTTAGGAAACATAACCATCTTTGATTAACGAGCTAGTCAAGTAGAGGCATACTAGTGACACTTTGTTTGTCTATGTATTCACACATGTATTATGTTTCCGGTAAATACAATTCTAGCATGAATAATAAACATTTATCATGATTATGAGGAAATAAATAATAACTTTATTATTGCCTCTAGGGCATATTTCCTTCAGTCTCCCACTTGCACTAGAGTCAATAATCTAGATTACACTGTAATGATTCTAACACCCATGGAGCCTTGGTGCTGATCATGTTTTGCTCGTGGAAGAGGCTTAGTCAACGGGTCTGCAACATTCAGATCCGTATGTATCTTGCAAATCTCTATGTCTCCCACCTGGACTAGATCCCGGATGGAGTTGAAGCGTCTCTTGATGTGTTTGGTCCTTTTGTGAAATCTGGATTCCTTTGCCAAGGCAATTGCACCAGTATTGTCACAAAAGATTTTCATTGGACCCGATGCGCTAGGTATGACACCTAGATCGGATATGAACTCCTTCATCCAGACTCCTCCATTTGCTGCTTCCGAAGCAGCTATGTATTCCACTTCACATGTAGATCCTGCTATGACGCTTTGTTTAGAACTGCACCAACTGACAGCTCCACCGTTTAATGTAAACACGTATCCGGTTTGCGATTTAGAATCGTCCGGATTAGTGTCAAAGCTTGCATCAACGTAACCTTTTACGATGAGCTCTTTGTCACCTCCATATACGAGAAACATATCCTTAGTCCTTTTCAGGTATTTCAGGATGTTCTTGACCGCTGTCCAGTGATCCACTCCTGGATTACTTTGGTACCTCCCTGCTAAACTTATAGCAAGGCATACATCAGGTCTGGTACACAGCATTGCATACATAATAGATCCTATGGCTGATGCATAGGGAACATCTTTCATATTCTCTCTATCTTCTGTAGTGGTCGGGCATTGAGTCTTACTCAATTTCACACCTTGTAACACAGGCAAGAACCCTTTCTTTGCTTGATCCATTTTGAACTTCTTCAAAATTTTGTCAAGGTATGTGCTTTGTGAAAGTCCAATTAAGCGTTTTGATCTATCTCTATAGATCTTAATGCCTAATATGTAAGCAGCTTCACCGAGGTCTTTCATTGAAAAACTTTTATTCAAGTATCCCTTTATGCTATCCAGAAATTCTATATCATTTCCAATCAGTAATATGTCATCCACATAAATATCAGAAATGCTACAGAGCTCCCACTCACTTTCTTGTAAATACAGGCTTCTCCGAAAGTCTGTATAAAACCAAATGCTTTGATCACACTATCAAAACGTTTATTCCAACTCCGAGAGGCTTGCACCAGTCCATAAATGGATCGCTGGAGCTTGCACACTTTGTTAGCTCCCTTTGGATCGACAAAACCTTCTGGTTGCATCATATACAACTCTTCTTCCAGAAATCCATTCAGGAATGCAGTTTTGACATCCATCTGCCAAATTTCATAATCATAAAATGCGGCAATCGCTAACATGATTCGGACGGACTTAAGCATCGCTACGGGTGAGAAGGTCTCATCGTAGTCAATCCCTTGAACTTGCCGAAAACCTTTTGCAACAAGTCGAGCTTTGTAGACAGTAACATTACCATCAGCGTCAGTCTTCTTCTTAAAGATCCATTTATTCTCAATTGCTTGCCGATCATTGGGCAAGTCAACCAAAGTCCATACTTTGTTCTCATACATGGATCCCATCTCAGATTTCATGGCTTCAAGCCACTTTGCGGAATCTGGGCTCACCATCGCTTCTTCATAGTTCGTAGGTTCATCATGATCTAGTAGCATGACTTCCAGAACAGGATTACCGTACCACTCTGGCGCGGATCTTACTCTGGTTGATCTACGAAGTTCAGTAGTATCTTGATCTGAAGTTTCATGATCATTATCATTGGCTTCCTCACTAACTGGTGTAGGTGTCATTGAAACAGTTTTCTGTGATGAACTACTTTCCAGTAAGGGAGCAGGTACAGTTACCTCGTCAAGTTCCACTTTCCTCCCACTCACTTCTTTCGAGAGAAACTCCTTCTCTAGAAATGATCCATTCTTAGCAACGAATGTCTTGCCTTCGGATCTGTGATAGAAGGTGTACCCAACAGTTTCCTTTGGGTATCCTATGAAGACACATTTCTCCGATTTGGGTTCGAGCTTATCAGGTTGAAGCTTTTTCACATAAGCATCGCAGCCCCAAACTTTAAGAAACGACAACTTTGGTTTCTTGCCAAACCACAGTTCATAAGGCGTCGTCTCAACGGATTTTGATGGTGCCCTATTTAACGTGAATGCGGCCGTCTCTAAAGCATAACCCCAAAATGATAGCGGTAAATCTGTAAGAGACATCATAGATCGCACCATATCTAGTAAAGTACGATTACGACGTTCGGACACACCATTGCGTTGTGGTGTTCCGGGTGGCGTGAGTTGTGAAACTATTCCACAGTTTTTCAAATGTACACCAAACTCGTAACTCAAATATTCTCCTCCACGATCAGATCGTAGAAACTTTATTTTCTTGTTACGATGATTTTCAACTTCACTCTGAAATTCTTTGAACTTTTCAAATGTTTCAGACTTATGCTTCATTAAGTAGATATATCCATATCTGCTCAAATCATCTGTGAAGGTGAGAAAATAACGATATCCGCCTCGAGCCTCAATATTCATCGGACCACATACATCGGTATGTATGATTTCCAACAAATCTGTTGCTCTCTCCATAGTACCGGAGAACGGTGTTTTAGTCATCTTGCCCATGAGGCACGGTTCGCAAGTACCAAGTGATTCATAATCAAGTGGTTCCAAAAGTCCATCAGTATGGAGTTTCTTCATGCGCTTTATACCGATATGACCTAAACGACAGTGCCACAAATAAGTTGCACTTTCATTATCAACTCTGCATCTTTTGGTTTCAACATTATGAATATGTGTATTACTACTATCGAGATTTAATAAGAATAGACCACTCTTCAAGGGTGCATGACCATAAAAGATATTACTCATATAAATAGAACAACCATTATTCTCTGATTTAAATGAATAACCGTCTCGCATTAAACAAGATCCAGATATAATGTTCATGCTCAACGCTGGCACCAAATAACAATTACTTAGGTCTAATATTAATCCCGAAGGTAGATGTAGAGGTAGCGTGCCGACTGCGATCACATCGACTTTGGAACCGTTTCCCACGCGCATCGTCACCTCGTCCTTAGCCAATCTTCGCTTAATCCGTAGCCCCTGTTTCGAGTTGCAAATATTAGCAACAGAACCAGTATCAAATACCCAGGTGCTACTGCGAGCATTAGTAAGGTACACATCAATAACATGTATATCACATATACCTTTGTTCAACTTGCCATCCTTCTTATCCGCCAAATACTTGGGGCAGTTCCGCTTCCAGTGACCAGTCTGCTTGCAGTAGAAGCACTCAGTTTCAGGCTTAGGTCCAGACTTGGGTTTCTTCTCTTGAGCAGCAACTGGCTTGCTGTTCTTCTTGAAGTTCCCTTTCTTCTTTCCTTTGCCCTTTTTCTTGAAACTAGTGGTTTTGTTAACCATCAACACTTGATGCTCCTTTTTGATTTCTACCTCCGCAGCTTTCAGCATTGCGAAGAGCTCGGGAATAGTCTTGTTCATCCCTTGCATATTATAGTTCATCACGAAGCTCTTGTAGCTTGGTGGCAGTGATTGGAGAATTTTGTCAATGACGCAATCATCCGGAAGATTAACTCCCAATTGAATCAAGTGATTATTATACCCAGACATTTTGAGTATATGCTCACTGATAGAACTGTTCTCCTCCATCTTGCAGCTATAGAACTTATTGGAGACTTCATATCTCTCAATTCGGGCATTTTCTTGAAATATTAACTTCAACTCCTGGAACATCTCATATGCTCCATGACGTTCAAAACGTCGTTGAAGTCCCGATTCTAAGCCGTAAAGCATGGCACACTGAACTATCGAGTAGTCATCAGCTTTGCTCTGCCAGACGTTCACAACATCTGGTGTTGCTCCAGTAGCAGGCCTGGCACCCAGCGGTGCTTCCAGGACGTAATTCTTCTGTGCAGCAATGAGGATAATCCTTAAGTTACGGACCCAGTCCGTGTAATTGCTACCATCATCTTTCAACTTTGCTTTCTCAAGGAACGCATTAAAATTCAACGGAACAACAGCACGAGCCATCTATCTACAATCAACATAAACAAGCAAGATACTATCAGGGACTAAGTTCATGATAAATTTTAAGTTCGATTAATCATATTACTAAAGAACTCCCACTTAGATAGACATCCCTCTAATCCTCTAAGTGACCACGTGATCTAAATCAACTAAACCATGTCCGATCATCACGTGAGATGGAGTAGTTTCATCGGTGAACATCATTATGTTGATCATATCTACTATATGATTCACGCTCGACCTTTCGGTCTCCGTGTTCCGAGGCCATATCTGCATATGCTAGGCTTGTCAAGTTTAACCTGAGTATTCTGCGTGCGCAACTGTTTTGCACCCGTTGTATTTGAACGTAGAGCCTATCACACCCGATCATCACGTGGTGTCTCAGCACGAAGAACTTTCGCAACGGTGCATACTCAGGGAGAACACTTCTTGATAATTTAGTGAGAGATCATCTTATAATGCTACCGTCAATCAAAGCAAGATAAGATGCATAAAAGATAAACATCACATGCAATCAATATAAGTGATATGATATGGCCATCATCATCTTGTGCTTGTGATCTCCATCTCCGAAGCACCGTCATGATCACCATCGTCACCGGCGCGACACCTTGATCTCCATCGTAGCATCGTTGTCGTCTCGCCAATCTTATGCTTCCACGACTATCACTACCGTTTAGTAATAAAGTAAAGCACTACATCGCGATTGCATTGCATACAATAAAGCGACAACCATATGGCTCCTGCCAGTTGCCGATAACTTGGTTACAAAACATGATCATCTCATACAATAAAATTCAGCATCATGCCTTGACCATATCACATCACAACATGCCCTGCAAAAACAAGTTAGACGTCCTCTACTTTGTTGTTGCATGTTTTACGTGGCTGCTACGGGCTTAAGTAAGAACCAATCTCACCTACGCATCAAAACCACAACGATAGTTTGTCAAATAGACTCCGTTTTAACCTTCGCAAGGACCGGGCGTAGCCATACTTGGTTCAACTAAAGTTGGAGAGGCAGTCGCCCGCAAGCCATCTCTGTGCAAAGCACGTCGAGGGAACCGGTCTCGCGTAAGCGTACGCGTAAGGTTGGTCCGGGTCGTCTCGTCCAACAATACCGCCGAACCAAAGTATGACATGCTGGTAGGCAGTATGACTTGTATCGTCCACAACTCACTTGTGTTCTACTCGTGCATATAACATCAACATAAATAACCTAGGCTCTGATACCACTGTAGGGTTTCGTAGTAATTTCAAAAAAATTTCCTACGCACACGCGAGATCATGTGATGCATAGCAACGAGGGGAGAGTATTGTCTACGTACCCAACGCAGACCGACTGCAGAAGCGATGACACGACGTAGAGGAAGTAGTCGTACGTCTTCTCGATCCAACCGATCAAGCACCGAAACTACGGCACCTCCGAGTTCGAGCACACGTTCAGCTCGATGACGATCCCTGGACTCCGATCCAGCAAAGTGTCAGGGAAGAGTTTCGTCAGCACGACGGCGTGGTGACAATCTTGATGAACTACAGCAGCAGGGCTTCGCCTAAACTCCGCTACAGTATTATCGAGGAATATGGTGGCAGGGGGCACCGCACACGGCTAAGGAATAGATCACGTGGATCAACTTGTGTCAACTTGTGTGTTTAGAGGTGCCCCTGCCTCCGTATATAAAGGAGGAGAGGAGGGGAGGCTGGCCGGCCAAGGGGGGGAGGCGCAGGAGAGTCCTACTCCCTCTGGGAGTCGGATTCCCCCTCCAATCCTAGTCCAACTAGGATTCCTCGGAGGGGAAAAGAGGAGGAGGGGGCCGGCCACCTCTCCTAGTCCTAATAGGACTAGGGGAAGGGGGGGGCGCAGCCCATCTAGGGCAGCCCCTTCTATTTTCCACTAAGGCCCAGTATGGCCCAAATAGCTCCCGGGGGGTTCCGGTAACCCTCCCGGTATTCTGGTAAAATCCCGATTTCACCCGGAACACTTCCGATATCCAAATATAGGCTTCCAATATATCAATCTTTACGTCTCGACCATTTCGAGACTCCTCGTCATGTCCGTGATCACATCCGGGACTCCGAACAACCTTCGGTACATCAAAATGCATAAACTCATAATATAATTGTCATCGTAACCTTAAGCGTGCGGACCCTACGGGTTCGAGAACAATGCAGACATGACCGAGACACGTCTCTGGTCAATAACCAATAGCGGGACCTGGATGCCCATATTGGCTCCTACATATTCTACGAAGATCTTTATCGGTCAGACCGCATAACAACATACGTTGTTCCCTTTGTCATCGGTATGTTACTTGCCCGAGATTCGATCGTCGGTATCCAATACCTAATTCAATCTCGTTACCGGCAAGTCTCTTTACTCGTTCCGTAATACATCATCTCACAACTAACATATTAGTTGTAATGCTTGCAAGGCTTATGTGATGTGTATTACCGAGAGGGCCCAGAGATACCTCTCCGACAATCGGAGTGACAAATCCTAATCTCGAAATACGCCAACCCAACATCGACCATTGGAGACACCTGTAGTACTCCTTTATAATCACCCAGTTACGTTGTGACGTTTGGTAGTACCCAAAGTGTTCCTCCGGTAAACGTGAGTTGCATAATCTCATAGTCATAGGAACATGTATAAGTCATGAAGAAAGCAATAGCAACATACTAAACGATCGGGTGCTAAGCTAATGGAATGGGTCATGTCAATCAGATCATTCTACTAATGATGTGACCTTGTTAATCAAATAACAACTCATTGTTCATGGTTAGGAAACATAACCATCTTTGATTAACGAGCTAGTCAAGTAGAGGCATACTAGTGACACTTTGTTTGTCTATGTATTCACACATGTATTATGTTTCCGGTAAATACAATTCTAGCATGAATAATAAACATTTATCATGATTATAAGGAAATAAATAATAACTTTATTATTGCCTATAGGGCGTATTTCCTTCATGAGCGGGGTACCGGACAACAGCAAATCGAGATTGGACCACACCAAATGCCCGCTCGACATCCTTCCTGCAAGCCTCCTGAATCTTCGCGAACCAGGCGTTCTTGCCTCCTGGCACAGGGTTTGAGATGGTCTTCACAAATGTTGACCATCTCGGATAGATGCCACCAGCTAGATAGTACCCCTTGTTGTACTGCCGTCCATTGACCTCAAAGTTCACCGGAGGAGAATGACCTTCAACAAGCTTGGCAAAGACTGGGGAGCACCGCAGGACGTTGATGTCATTGTGAGTTCCTGGCATCCCAAAGAAAGAGTGCCAAATCCAGAGGTCCTGTGTGTCCACTGCTTCAAGCAACACATTGCAACCGCCTTTGGCGCCTTTGTACAACCCCTGCCAAGCAAATGGACAGTTCTTCCATTTTCAATGCATGCAGTCGATGCTTCCAAGCATCCCAGGAAATCCTCTTGCTTCATTTGGTGCTAGTATCCGAGCAGTGTCTTCCGCATTGGCTGTTCGCAAGTACTGCGGTCCAAACACTACCACCACTGCCCTGCAGAACTTGTAGGAACACTCAATGGTGGTGGACTCGGCCATGCGCCCATACTCGTCGAGTGAATCACCGGGAGCTCCGTATGCAAGCATCCTCATAACTGTCGTGCACTTCTGGATCGAGGTGAATCCAAGTGTGCCGGTGCAATCCTTCTTGCACTTGAAGTAGCTGTCGAACTCCCAAATGGAATTCACAATCAGGAAGAAAAGCTTTCGGTTCCTCCGATAATGGTGACGAAAGGTTTTGTCACCGTGCAATGGAGCGTCGGCAAACTAGTCCGAGTAGAGCATGCAGTAGCCTTCCAGATGATGCCGGTTCTTTGCTTTCACCCGCCCAAGCGCCGAGCCGCCTCGCCGCGGCTTCTCACTTCTCGCGAGCAGGCCGACGAGGGCGGCGAGCACCATGAGATGCTCCTGCTCCTGGACATCGACTTCGGCTTCCTCATCCAGCAACGCCGCAAGCGCCTCCTTATCTTCGGAGTCCATTGCTGGGCCGGACAATTCACCGAACACCTTGTGGGTGTGGTGGGCGCAGGCCCCCCGGCGTATAGGCCCTGCGCGGCCAGAGCGCCGAAAAAGGTACCGGGGTGGCTGCGAAGAGGCTGCCTCGGCGATGGTCCTTCTTTTTCCCGGCTAGAGACGGTCTACCTAGCTGCGGCGGACGGTGGTCGGTGCCGGGATCGGCAGGGGTGGCGCAGGGTGGCGGCCGAGCGCGGGGGGCAGGAGGGCGAATCTGGGCGGGTGGATTGACTTTTCGCCTGTCAATGTGGCCCCAGAAACACTTTTCCCTTGCGTCGGAGCCCCCGAGCGCCCCCCAGTGCGCCGGGTTCGGCCTGCGAGCGCAGGGCGCAAAAACGGGCCGAGTCGGCGAAATTCGGCGTCCTGGGGGCGCGACTGGGCCTTTTTTCGGCGTCGGCGCAAATAAATCGCCGGGGGAGGCCGTCCTGGGGGCGCGGCTGGAGATGGTCTTAGGAAACACTATATCTATTCAGAAAAAAATGGGGGGTCGGTCTGGTTATTGATTCTAGTTACGGTGGTGCCGGAATGGCAACCCAAACTAAAAGCCAAAATCAGGACAACAACAATTCTAGTGGTGACGCACTCGATCTTCTTGAAACCAATTGTGAAGATGAGATGCATGTTGATGGGGCAATGGCGCCAGCCCTTAAGGCGCCACGGGCGCCATGAAGATGATAGCCTGGAACTGCCGAGGCATGGGCCTGGGGCTCGACAGTGAAAAGATGTGTTACCTGGCAAGACTGATCCACGCCACAAAAGCCAAGGTAACTTTTGTTTCCGAAATCAAAACCTGTAAAATAAAGCCCAGTGATTTGAATACTCGCTTTGACATGGCTAATAGTGTTGTAGTTCCTTCCAAGAGATGATCCGGGGGACTCTGGCTGATGTGGAGTGATGATTGCAAGTTAATGTACATATTTCTAACTCCCATGTTATCCTAGCTACTGTTCTTGGCATAGCTAGTAAGGAGGAGTTTGCTCTAGTTTGTATATATGGGGATCCTTACCATCGCCACACAAATCAGATCTGGAAGCTTATTTCATCTTTTGTGTATGATAATGCTAGCAAACCGGTAGTTTGTATGGGAGACATGAATGACATCTTGTATGATATGGACAAAACTACTACCTTTGTTAATACTACTCAAATGTATGCTTTTCGAAATCTAGTCAAGTCTTGTGGTTTGATAGATCTTGGATATAGTGGTCCTTCTTACACCTAGACGAATAAACATTTTTCCACAAATCCTACTTATGAAAGGCTTGATAGATGTTTGGTTAACACTGAGTGGTGTGCTATCTATCTGAATACAAATGTCTATAATCTGCCTATTACGTACCTTAAGTGATCATGCTCGTATCCTTATCTCTACTGATGGCCAGTTTTGAAACCTTTGCAAAGCTTTAAATTTGAAAATTGGTGGCTTATGGAAAAGGACTTTGACTCGTATGCAAAGGCTATTTGGATTAGTACAGCTAATAAACCTTTCTATGCTAGAACTAATCATCTTGTAGGTTCTCTCAAAAGATGGTGCAAAAAGAAAAGGCCAATCAATCAGGAGCTCAACTACCTTGAGGAACAAATAAAAAATGTTCAGATGAAGCCAATACAGGAACATGACCACAAGTTGGAGGCCTATTTAATAAATAGGTATGAAGAGAACATGACCAAACTCACTGAATATTATAGTCAAAGGGCGAAAAAGCATTGGGCAACAAAATGGGACATGAATATTTCTTATTTTCATCAGGATGTACTCAAAAGAAGAAGGAAGAACCAAATTGTTTCCATCAAAGATAATAGCAATATAACTCATTTAAACCTGAAAATAGTGCTCATACTTTTGTTCAGTATTTCAAATAGATTTTTTGCTTCTAATACAATTAATCAAGGCATGTCGCATGTAAGCACCCATATAAATACAAATCAGCACGATTATACAAATAGTATTCCAGATAAGCAGGAACTTTGGCAGATTCTTAGGGAAATGAAGAGGCTTCTCCAGGACCAGATGGGTTAAATGTGGCCTTTTTCTTAGCAGAAAGTTCTGTGAAACTGCTATCATGCCAAATCATGTCAATGACACTAACATAGCTCTCATTCCGAAGAAATTAGCTTGCATTACTCCTGCTGATTTTAGACCCATTAGCTTCTGTAATGTTGTTTATAAAATAATTGCAAAATCTTTAGCATAGAGGCTTAAACCACATCTCCATGATTACATTCATCCTTCACAACAAGCTTTCATTCAAGGGAGAAGGATCAGCAATAACATTATTATAGCTCAAGAAACTACCCACATGGAATTCTCCTTCCTTCATGATTAAAATTGATCTTGCAAAGGCTTTTGATTGTTTAGAATGGAATTTTATTATTTGTCTCTAGCTCGAAAAGGGTTGCATAGCCATTTCATTAATTTGATCTATGCATGTATCTCTACGGCCTCCTTCACTATTATCATTAATGGCCAATCATATGCAAAATTCAGGAATAGCAAAGGCATTAGGCAAGGTTGTCCTCCTTCCCCATACCTTTTTGTACTTGCCATACATGAGCTCTCACATGAATTTCTCTTGGTCCAAATTGCCCTCCTATCCACTCACTCATGTTTGCAGATGATCTCTTAGTTTGTGGGCAAGCTACTACTCAAGAGGCAACGACCATCAGTCAACTCATTCAAGTATTTTGCAACAAGTCATGTCAAATTCCATATTGGTATAAATCTGGTATTATCTTTAGTAAAGGTGTGGATAGCAACATTAAACAAGCCATCAAAAGTATCTTCCTAGTTCTAGATATAGATAACAACACTATCCACTTGGGACATCCCCTTATTCTCCAAGCCAAAGACAAACCTACAACCTATAATTTTGTCATTGACAAATTCAAAGTTAAGCTACCTGGTTACAAAGCCAAGAAGCTCTCTCATGCAACCAGACTCACCCTCATAATACCCGTCTTTGCTTCAATTCCTGTTTAATACTCCCTCTGTAAACAAATATAAGAGCGTTTAGATCACTAAAGTAGTAATCTAAATGCTCTTATATTAGTTTACGGAGGGAGTACATGTCTAATATTCTTTTCCCCAAGAAGTTCTTATCCAAACTCACTTCAATCATTAGAAACTTTTGGTGGACAGGGGTGAGAGAGGAATGCAATTCTAAATCTCTCTGTCTGTGAGCTTGGAAAGATGCATGTTCCCCAAAGAATGAAGGAGGTCTTGGGATCCGAAATGTGCAAGCCACTAATAAAGGTTTGATTCTTTCAGCAGCTTAGAGGATAGCTGAAGATCCAAATAACAATCTTTCGAAAATCCTCTGATACATCCTTCTGGAAGGCCAACCATAATGTTCCCAAGTCTGCTTTCTGGACTGGAATTCTGAAAGTTAGACCCATGCTAATTAGAAACTCCTTCTATCAACTCACAAAAGGAAACATTTCTCTTTGGAGCAATCCTTAGTATAATACTTGGGATACAATCTATGACCATCTGATAAACCAGCCTAGAGAATATGAATATCCAGCTCTTGTTGAAGATCTTTTGCTCCCAAATCAGAAAAAATGGAACAATAATCTCATTGATAGTCTCTTTCATCCGGATACATCTACTATCATCAAACAAGTTCCAATAATTCAGGATGGTGGGAAAGATCTTCTTTGTTGGAAGCTCACCCTTCAGGGAAATTTACAACTAAAAGTGCATACAAGCTCTGTTTGCAGGTTTTGCAGGAAGAAGGAGAACCACAACCCACAATCATTACAGCCAACTGAAGAGAGCTATTGAAACAAATTTGGAAAACAAAAGATATAGCTCCAAGGATACAAACATTTGCATGGAGACTTATCAGAAAAGCCCTTCCAACAAGTATAAGAGCAGGTAAATACACAGCCCAAATAAGTAAATTTTGCTCCAGGTGTGGAGTGGAAGAAGATGAAAAGCACATTCTTTTTCTTTGCCCATTTGCTAAGGCTGCCTGGTTTGTCCATCCCTGGTACATTAGAATAGAAGATCTTGTATGGGATAACAATTCAATAACAAGTACTTCCTCCGTTCGAAAATACTTGTCATCAAAATGGATAAAACGGGATGTATCTAGAACTAAAAAAGGTCTAGATACATCTCCTTTTATTCATTTTGATGACAAATATTTTAGGCATTCTTAACTCAACTCATCCACATGCCACTTTGAGCAATATATTTACCTTCATGTGGTGTATGTGGAAAGGAACGACAAATTGTTTCAAAGAAAAGAGAGCTCTCCTCTACAAATTTTTTATGCAGCTCAGACCATAGCTAATTGCATATACCAGGAAATGGGGGTATAGGAGCAATCACAGAAGAAGGAGAACCAGGAATTGCAAATAGCAGGTATATATGCACAAGGGACAATAGTAGATTTATTAAAGCTAAAAAAAACAAATAGGATTTCACAGATGCGGCATGGAAGAATCAGGTTCAACATGCCAGCAACACAAGAGCTGGACTGGGAGTTTATATGCACATACATCAAGGAAGCAGAAGACTGAAGGTCCAAATCTATGCTATAGGAAATCATGCAGAATCAGCCATACAAGCAGAAGCACAAGCTCTAGTAATTGCAACCAACATTCTTGCCAGGTTGCAAATAAAAGATGCGATCTTCCTCACAGACAATTTATCGCTAGCGAAAGCAGCTGCTGCAAGATCGCCTAGAACAGATCCAGGACATTGGGAGGCTAGAGGCTTACTTGCAGAATTTTGTGCAGTAACAAATGCATCTTCAGTTCAGTTTTTTCACATCTCAAGACTTCATAACATGGAGGCACATGATTTAGCCCAGCTAGCACTCACCCACATAACAGATCAGCAAGTTCATTTCTCTTGTAGTAATGCAGATCATCTTGAGGACAGTTGCCCTTTAAAACTGTTGTGTTTAGGCATACAATTACAGGGAATTGTATTTCTCAATGTAAACTGTTTGCAGTATGAATGAATGGATTGGCGCCATAGGCGCCTTTGCATGTTAAAAAAGAGACATTTACCATTCTCCTCTGGGCTGTGGCCACGTGACCTCGCTATACAGAGAGTGGAGACTGGAGCTGCTGCCACATATCATCACTTTCATCACAAACTGTTCGCCCAAATCTAATGCTCTGCCCTAAACCTACATCGAAAACTGTTAAAACCTAAATGTCACTACTGAGAGTCAGGTCGTTATAAAGACCATGAAAGTTTCTACAAACACGACCAACAAACCTTCCGAGAATATTCTTCAAAAAAAAAAAACCTTCCAAGAATTGGTCCTTTGGCATTTTTCAATCTTCTTCCTACAACACTTGTAAGTTAAACCTGTAGCTTTTAAAATGCTATATGCATAAAATGTGATGGATCAGGCCTAACTTTAACATTAGCTGTCGTTTGTTTCCTGCGGTATTTATCTAATATCCATATTTAGCGCAAACCATCTTCATTTCTACATTTTCCAAATCCAATTTTGCTTAGCAAGCATACATTCTACGACCATCTATAACCCTAGGACACCCTGCCTATATATATAGGCTGGCACACAGACGGCCAATTACGTATGAGATGGTTTTTGACATCTTGTGCAGTAGCCTTTCTCTAAAATAAACATATTTTGTTCAAGGTGCCTTAGGAATTTCAACAGAGAGAGATCATACAATTGTTTTCTATTCTCTCCTACACAAAACTTCATCCATAAACCCACCTCAGCGCAAGTATATGCTTCATAGTCAAACTAAGCTTCTCCAAAACAAGCAATTTCACTTTCATGAAAGTAAACTGAAGACCGGATTAATGTTCAAAACAGATACAAACAGTTTGAAGTTTATGAAAGTAATCTTTAGAACAGATAAATGCTCAAAACAGCAACAAGAAACAATCCAACGAACTGAACTTGTAAACATCTGAAATTGTTTGCCACTTGATGCCTATATACAGACACACATGGTCCTCTAGGATCATCACGATAAACGGCAAATTGAGGAATTGAGAACCTGGGACGACGCCATGGCCTATCCACAGCCCACCAATGCAGCTAGGTTACGCAAGCTTCGATCGTGGGTGGCCATGGCAGCTGGTACGCGTACTCCGCGGCGTGCTGCTTGTCCCGGAGCACGGCGTACTGTGCGTCGTCCGGCACCACACCAGATAAGAGCTCGGCGGTGTCCTTGTCCAGAGCAAGAACAACGTTGTCTCCGACCGTCCAAGAGGCGAACCTCTTCCCCTTGCTGCTTCCTGCGAAATAGATGGGGGCCAACTCCCTGTCGCGGCAGACTGATGTGCTGCTACGTGCGGCCCCGGAGGTCCAGCCGCCGGCGGCAGACGAGAAGGCGCAGGCCCTGGCGTTGCGGTCCCCAAAGCGAAAGAGCGCGCACGTCACCCTGAAGTTTGACATGCTGATGCCCGCGGCCGCGTCCTTGTCCTCGCCGTCGAGGAGGAAAGCGCCCAGCATGTGGCAGCCGTGGAACCACGCCGAGCGAGGGATTTCCCTGTAGCATCGCCTCAGGGGATCGCAGATGAGGAGGCCTGGCGCCAGCTCCGAGTGGAAGAGGAGCAGAAGGCCGCCCCGGATGTCGGCGAGCTCCCAGCCGCAATCGCCAAACTCGCCCCGCGGGAGGAAGTCGAGTGCGAGGTTCCGAGCGGCGACGGCGTCCGCCCACGGCGAGGAAGAGGAGGAGGACGGGACGAATACGGGGTTAAGGCCAGGCGGACGCGGGTGGCCGTGGCGCTCGTTGACGCGGTAGTGGCCGACAACGTGGTCGGCCGACGCGCCGTGGAGAGAGCCGAACCGGCGGAGGAAGCCGCCGCCGTCGCCCGCGATTACGTTGCGCCATCGCCTGCAGGTGCACGCGGCACGGATGAGGTGGGCAGGCGAGGAGAGGCGCAGGAACACCACCTCGAGAAGCTCGCCCGGAACGTCGTCAATATCTCCCTCCCGCGCGGGTACCCGCCGGGAATTCTTGCGGCGGCGGCGGCGGCGGCGGCCGTCCCCCATGGCCGCCCGGATCTGTGGGATCTGGGTTTCGCCCACGAGGACGGATCACTCCGAACACGTTTTTCTTAACGGGCAAGGGTCTCGAAGGACCCAAAAAGAAAGAAATTACAAACCAGTCATTACATCTTCCAAAGAGGACCCGGAACAAATGAGAGTAAAATGCATGCGCGGTCCTAATTATTTTACAAAAATGTCAAGTGAGTTTCAAATCTTTAGGATATGCATATCACAGTCTTAAATTTTTGTAAATGGTTCATTGGAGGTCCTATGGACCTCTGACCTGTGTTGACCGGCTAGCATGATGATTTGACCACCGCCATGTAGGCATTATTTTGCACAGATCACCTCTGCAAAGATGTATCTTCTAATTTCATGGACCTCCTCCTCCGTGCATATATCGGCCAGACCAAGCAGCATGGTGTCATTGCGGACGTCGGAGTGGGTTCTCGGCCGGTGTGCCTGTTTAATGACGGCAGGAGGATGAACGGGCAACCTATTTGATTGCGGTATATATCCGCCCCATCCAGTCACGTCGCTCCGATATTGAACAGATGCGAAGACCGGGACACGACGTGGCGGCCCTCTCGGCCCGTGTGTGATACGTCTCTAATGTATCTATATTTTTTATTGTTCATGCTATTATATTATTATTGCCACATACTTTTCTTATCATTCTACATTATTTTATATTATTATTCTGGACTAACATATTAATTTAGTGTGAGTGTCAGTTTATGTTTTCTGATTGTTTTTTGGTTTTACAGAAAATCAATACCTACGGAGGTCCAAACACAATGACAATTTTTTCTAGACCAAAAGAAACACATGAAGCTTCAGGAGTCGTCGAGGGGATGCTCGAGGGCAACACAAGGGCAGGTGGCGCGACCGGGGGTGGCCGCACCACCCAGGCTTGTGGACCCCGTGAGCCTCCATTTGATCCAATTCCTGACCTACAAATTCACATAAATTCCAAACCCTCGAAGCGGGACCCGAAACAATTTTATTACCGATGCAAGCCTCTGTTCCGAAGCGATCCCATATGGAGGCTTGTTCTGGAGTTCTGCCGTAGAGGAAAACCATTGGGGTGGCCATCTTCATCTATCAACCTTGCTAACTCCATGATGGTGTGTGAGTAGTTCCTTCAGGACCTATGGGTCCATAGTAGTAGCTAGATCTCTCTCTCTCTCTCTCTCTCTCTCTCTCGGATCTTCAATATCATGTCCTCTTCTGAGATCATTCCGATGTAATTCTTGTGGTGTGATTGTTGGGACCCGATGAATTATAGATTTATAATCAGATTGTTCATTGATTTATATTGAATCTCTTGAAGTTTTTTGTTGCATAATTAAATATCTATGTATGCTTTCCGATCTATCTGTCTTCTCTGGCCAAGATAGATTGGTAGTTGTCGGCGTTCTGGGAACGGGGGTACCCAGACTTGCCTCCCTGCGGCCTGCGGCGTGGCTCAAGGAGTGGCCCAGTACGACCCATCTTCATCAACACATGCTCAAGACCCTCGCGAGGGGCCAAGCCTCGCGGGGAAGGACGACAGGAGGCTTCCTCAGGCACGGCCTCGTCAGTCTGGCTCGCGAGAAGGCGGAGAGATCAAGCCGGGGTACCTCACGAGGTGCCCATGACGCAAGCCATGCCGACCAAGGCCAGGCGGGCGCCAGGCGGGCGCCGGCCTGCGCAGAGTCCTTGTTTCCCCTTTGGTGCAAAGGGGGCAAGCGCAGGCAAGGGTATCAAGCAAAGGCAACCATTTCGGTGCAACAAGACCAAGACCAGCGGGACGGAAGAACGGAGGTCATCGTGGAGCCCAAGCCAGCGTCATCGTCAGGGTCTTTGGCAGGCGATGACCAACTTTAGTCAGGATAAGTGTACTAGATGTTCCCCTTCGAAATGGCCAATTGTTGGCGCCCTTCCCGCTCAATATTTGGGAAGAGGCCTAGGGCCTCCGCCTATAAATAGGACTAGCCACCCCCAGGGTAGGGCATCGACATCTGATCTAGAGACCAACCAGAGAGAAGAACCTTGGGCAACACCACCATAGGAACAGACCCTCGAGGGGCTGTTCTTCCTTTGTACTGTTCATCATCAGCCCCAGAGGCAATCCACACACCACACATTGGAGTAGGGTATTACACCATAATGGTGGCCTGAACCAGTATAAATCTCGTGTCCTTCGTGTTGTTCTTCGTGTAGTTTAGATCCTAGCGAGGCGGTGAGACATGAGTAGGTTGGGGGTGTGATCTCCGCGTGCACCCCAGTGTTCGAACCTCAAGGGTCTGTCGAAACCCGAAATCCGACATTTGGCGCACCAGGTAGGGGTGCACCGGAATCCGCCTTCCGTCGCCTCGTGTTTCGCCGCCCGTCGCACCATCATCAACATGTATGGCGACCAAACGGGCAACCCCGATCCCTGGGCGGCATGGCCCACCTGCTCAGAGCCGCCTGCCCAGGGCGACCTCAACCCTGCGCCCCAGGAAGCCCGCGGTTCGCAGAGCGCTGCGGGCCGCGGGCGACGCGGTCAAGCGACACCAGCTCTCACGCCGCGGTAGGTGCGGTCGGTAGCCAGGGCCTCGAGCCACGCCGCGGCCGCGGCGCCGTACTCGCGGCGAGAGCAGGCGAACTCAAGGGCTGCGCTCACAGTAGCGCGAGAGCTGCTGCAATGCAGGCTGCAAGAGGGCGGCCGCGACGTGCTACTAGAGCAAGTGGCGGAGCTTCTGGGCTCCGCCCTTGGGGGCTCACCCCTTCTGCACCCAGCTGCCCCCTCAGGCCCAAGGCGGATCGCACGGAGGCCCCACGCGTGCCCGCACAGCCCCGAGCGGGTTCCAGGGCCACTCCAACACCACCCTGGCCGTCAGCGCCTGGTCACCAATGGTGCTGCCTCCGCCCCCGGCCAGCGAAGGAGGACTCGCCACCGCCCATGGTCCCAGCGGGCCATCGCGCCACCACCCCCAGGTGGGCGCCTCAAGCAGGGCTGCGTGGCACACGGGGCACTACATCGAAGCGTTCGGGGTGGCGGCCCCGGAGGAGTACGTGCCCCACATGATGGACCAAGGGCACGCACAGGAGGAAGATCACAGCTTGTTCCTCGGCCCAAGCTGGGGGGAAGAGACACCCGAAGCTGAGCTCTTTCAGGAGCCCCGGGAAAGCCCCGTCGACCGCGCTGGAGGCAGCGATTATCGGGTACCGCTAATTCCTCAGGAGCAAGCATACGCTAACCGTGGGTCGCAGGAGGTACAGGTCATCGCGGCGGATGGCTACCCCAATCCAGCAGTTTCCTACCCCTCAGAAGGAGGGCGCCGGGGGCTGCAGGAGAGGGGCTGGGATCCGGCATCACCACCGCGGCATTCGAAGCAAGGCGTCCTCAGGAGGTAGGCCCTCTGCCGGGGAGGTGCCTCCGGGCCTACCCCCGGCAGAGGACCCGTGGTCATCGGGGGAACCACTGGCGATCGCTCTACCCCATTGGCGGCGTCCTCGGTCTCCGGCCGTCGTCGATGGCACTAGAGTGTGGCGCAAGGCGGGGCCCTCGTCTGGCGATATGAAGCAAGGCCGGTACATGTGAAGAAGGCCCAGTGCCTGTGAAGCTCGCCGCCCCGTGACACTCTCACGTAATAATGAGTGGGGCTGTACATGCCCCGGAGTCTCCGGAGAGCCGCCCTCGGGCCTCGGGGGCTCCTGCCCACGCCCAGTGGCAGCACTTAGCTCCGCGCTGGTGAGAAGACGTCGAAGACTAGACTAGGTGCCAGACGCGGCTTTTTCTGCTTTCCTTGCTTTTCCCCTTGGTTGTTGCTTTTCCCTGTTCGGATTTAAGTTGGATTTGAGCTTGAGACTTGCGTGTGTTCGGGGAAGGGGTGTTTAGTCTCGTTCGAACAATCTCTCGCATTCTGGTCACCGCTTTGCGTCCATCCGGCCTCAACTGCCTCCCCTCGTGAGCCCCTCGCGAGCCGGGTTAGGCCCAGCATGCGCGCAGCCCAGGCTGCCGTCGCCGTGCCCTCTCAGGAGGTTCTCCTTGCAGGTTGAACAGGCTCGTTCAGGAGACATTCATGACACCACGGCCCCCCAAAGGCTAGGGGCCCGTACGGGTCAAAGGTAACAGGCCAGTCGACTCGCCACGAGACCGGTCGACTGGCGCAGGCACGCGGGTGATATCATGTCTACAAATACGCTAACTGCAAGTTTTTTTACATGAGGGGCTCCCCCTCCCAAAATGCTCTTACAATCCTCTGGGCCAAGCCCGAACTCTATCTGCGCAGGATAAAAGCAGGAACAGCACGCGGTCAATCGGATAAATCCCCCAATGCATCCTCAGGGACACCTCCGGAGTCGCCACTGGCATCACTGGCCTCGCCATCACCTTCCGCGCCGCCGCCGACAGCACCTGGGCCGTTCACCACTCCGCCCTCATCAACGGCCATGACCACGCCGTCATCATCAGAGGTGAAAGCCCTGACAAGGGCGTCCACGTTGTCTTCCACCCAACGCGCCAGATCGTCCCGGATCGCCAGGGGTACTAGTGCGATGGCGGCGTCAAAGTCGAATGGTGATCCATGTTCTGGAGATGACTGAAGACGCGAGAAAAAGCACGCCCCTTTAGGGCACGAATCCTCTCCTCCACCAACCTGTCAGCTCTGCCCGCCCGAGCCTCCAACTGCGTCACCACGTCGGTGAAGAACTGAAGGTTACCAGCATAGTTGACCACACGAGGTTCCCCAACGGCTGCCTCGCAGATGATACCCAAGGCCGTGTTGGCTCTTTCCCGGAGCTCACGGAGCATGGGTCTATGCACGTGCTCCAAGGTCTACCGCTGGCATATCTCATCCTCGTTCCGCCGCGCAACGGCCTCGGCCACGTCCACCCTTTGGTGGAGAAGAAGCACCTCGGCGCGGGAGGAAGCCAGTTCCGCCTGTGTCGCGCCAAGAGCGGCTCGGGCAGCGTCCCCGCGCCGCGTCACTTCATGTAGCTTGGCCTTCAGGGCGGCGGTCCTCCCTTCTGCTTCAACCTTGATCAACTCCAGCCTCTCCTCGAACTCGCGCTCAAGGTTCAAGCGGGCCGCCGCCACCCGGCGATCAACCTCTTCTGCGGCTCGGGCTTCCCTCTCAGCAACATCATCCTACGCCCGCATCACCATGCGCTCCCTTGTCTCCAACCGCTCGAGGTCCAGGGTGCGTTCGGTGGCCTCCATCGCCAGTGCCTCCTCGCGTCTCTGGAGCTCCGCCCGGTCAGCCGAAGCCCCCTTCATCGACGCAAGGGCCGCCTCATGCAACTCCACCTGCTCCTCCAGGGAGCTACTCCAGGCCCGGAGCTCCCACGCCCGCTCTTCTGCGACCTTGCGCCGACGGTCAGCCTCCTGAGCCTCCAAGACGGCCCGGAAGCAGGCCTCCCGAGAAGCTGCCAGCGACACCTCGGCCTTCTCATTGTCGAGGTCACGCTGGTGGCGCGCAAGGGCAACGGCCACCTTCAGCTTGCGCCTCTCCTCAGCTAGGCGCAGGCCCTCGGCCTCAAGACGTGTGTCCTCGTCAGCGAGCTCTACACCAAGCTGGCTCACCGCGTCCGCCGCCCTCCGGAGGAACCTTTGACGGAGGGTGCGGCGCTCCCAAGCACGCTCGAGCATGTATTCCGCATCGCCTTCCGCCTCGGGCGTGCGGGGAGGGCCACGGACCAGCACGCCCCCTCCGGGCAGGGGGCTGGGGGCTGGCGCTCTCACGATGACCGGACGCACCTCACCAGAAGCCTGGCCCGGGACCAGTTCGCCCTCCAAGGAAGACCGCAGGGTCGACCCCAGCCCGACGCCGTCCACAACCAGTCGAAGAGCCTAGGGCAGGCTGGCTATGCCCCAGGAGGGCTCGCGGAGGATGGTCGCGGGGTGCGCAGAATCGGGACGCACCACAGGATGGCCTGCCTATCCGACCGGCCTCACCACAAGGGCAGTGCTGGAGCCCGGGGCGCTTGGGGAAGATGGAGAGGGCGGGGCCTGGAGGGATGTCTCCTCAACCATCTCCGCGAACTCGACAGGAAGGGCCCTGCAGGGGCGATAATCAGTTGAAGCAGCAGGAAAGTAAGGGACAGAGAAAGGGAAAGGCTTACTTATCGGTGGCGAAGTACTTCCTGCGCTTCAATAGGCGGCAAGGGTAATCATCACCCAAGGCCTCCCTCCTCTTTCGGAGGCCCTCGAAGTCCACTCGGAAGCGGCCCAGGAGCTCGGCGCAAGGGTCAGCCTGCGACGAGGAAGAAGCGCCGATGAGGTCAACGTCGGGGGCATCGCCTTGGCGCTTGCTGCCAGACGCCGCACCATGGAGGGTGGCTGGGGCATCAGAGGCCTCTGCCACTGGGACTGCGGGCTGCGGCTCAGCCCCCTCTATTGCCGCAGGATGGACCTCAGGAGCTACCGCCTCAGGAGCCCTGCTTGGCGTCATCGTCCCAATAGCGGCCGCCTCAGCCCCCGGCGGCCCCTGCCTCCCAGCTCCACCACTCGAGGAGGGACCGTCGTGGGCAACCGAAAGGGCGACCGCCACGACTGGGTTCTCGCGAGGCCCCCTGAGGCCTGCGGGGCGCAGCCCCCATTCGTTGAAGCTGGGCATCTGCTTCACGAAGTCACCCCTGCTCGAGCAGAGGTACAGCAAGGCGCCACCATGCCGAATGCTGCCAGGAGAAGGGTCGCCAGTTAGGATCATGAGAACCTTCCTCAGCACTTCAGGCGTCAGATCTTCCTCTTGGAGCCTCATGCGGCCTTCACGCCCCCCAGAAAGACCACATCCGGCGGGAATGGCGCTGGAGAGGGGCAATGAGGCGCAGGAGGAACTCCTTCACCACCTTGGACGCCGTCACACCGAGCGCCCTCAAGTACGCGAAGCGACGCCAGACGAAGATGAGCCGGGGGCTGGTGAGCGTCTCCTGGCCCCAACCCGAATTGGGGATGGCAGGCAAGGTGGGCTCCGAGAGCAGGGGGCTGAGTACTCCGACATCCACGTACAACCACCGCTCTCGGAACCCAGTCGCGGGAGGAGGGAGTCTGAAGTCAATTCTCGAGGCCTCTGTTTCTGGCGCGGCAAAGAAGCTCACACACCCCGAGCTTTGGGAGGGGTCACTGAGGCGCAAAGAGAAGAAATGGCGCAGCAAAGCAATTGAAGGAGGGATTCCCATCATCGCCTTGCAAACAAAAGTGAAAATAGTAAGAAGAGCAATGGATTCGGGACCCAAATGCATCATGTGGATCTGGTAGTGGGAAAGAACGACATTGAAGAAATCGGAAAAGGGGGGAACCAATCCCGCCCACAGGGCGTCAGCGAAGTACTGAATCTCGGTGGCTATCCTATCAATGGAGAAGTGAGATGCGGGCCAGACCGTCGTCCTCCCACACTCGTTGAAGATGGTGGCAATGGCGGAACTGACCTTGTCCAAGCCTTCCAGCTTGAGTATGATCGACTTATCAACAGCGGGAGCCATCGACGGCGATGGGCCGGATGAAGGCACCAACTTTTGCACTTTCCCCTTCTTCGTCGGAGCCATGGCGACGGGAAGGGGGAGGATTCGAGATTGGATTGGAGGCGGAGGCTGGAGCTCGAGAGAAGGAAGAGCAGGAGGTGCGCAAGCGGCGAGAAGAGGGGAGATTGTGTACACCCACAGGTCCGCCTAGCTGGGCGCAAAATAAGGAGGTGTGGGGGAACAGGGACGCCCATGTCCAATCAATCGCCACGCGGCGCCCAAGGCCGCAGGCTATTGGGGCCCGTGGCGCTTCGCACTTGCCTCTTTGCTTCTCTGCTAAGCCAAGTCCAAGCGCGCCTTGGGCCTGGGGGCTACTGTCGGCATTCTGGGAACGGGGGTACCCAGACTTGCCTGCCTGTGGCCTGTGGCGTGGCTCAAGGAGTGGCCCAGTACGGCCCATCTTCATCAACACATGCTCAAGACCCTCGCGAGGGGCCAAGACTCGTGGGGAAGGACGACAGGAGGCTTCCTTAGGCACGGCCTCGTCAGGCTGGCTCACGAGGAGGCGGAGAGATCAAGGTGGGGTACCTCACGAGGTGCCCATGACGCAAGCCATGACGACCAAGGCCAGGCGGGCGCCAGGCGGGCGCCGGCCTGCGCAGAGTCCTTGTTTCCCCTTTGGTGCAAAGGGGGCAAGCGTAGGCAAGGGTATCAAGCAAAGGCAACCATTTCGATGCAACAAGACCAAGACCAGCGGGACGGAAGAACGGAGGTCATCGTGGAGCCCAAGCCAGTGTCATCGTCAGGGTCTTTGGCAGGCGAGGACCAACTTTAGTCAGGATAAGTGTACTCACTACTAGAAAAAGGGCCTATTGTCCCGGTTGGTAAGGGCCTTTAGTCCCGGTTGGTGAACCGGGACTAAAGGGTCGGTACTAATGCCTCCCCCCTTTAGTCCCGGTTCAATCCAGAACCGGGACTAAAGGCCGCGGCCACGTGGAGCCTTTAACAATCCACCTTTAGTCCCAGTTTGTAACACCAACCGGGACTAATGGAAATTTTATGATTTTTTTTTGAAATTTTTTTTGAAATTTTTTATTTTCAAATTTCTGAATTATTTTAACCCCTCATTGGTGAATCTCTAATCAGCACCCCTCATCACTGCTCAATTTATCCTCTTCTCTAATCACCCTCATCATTCCAAATCACCTAACTTCCCGAACGGTCACCCATCCTCCCACTCACCCAGCCTGAGCACGCTTAACTTCCGGGTTCTATTCTCCCTCGTTTCCAAGTCTGCACTTGTTGTTTTCCTGACAATAGTAAGATGTTAATCCTATTAACCCTCAGGAATTTTGCTTGAGCATGAATTGACACATTTCACTGTTTGAGTTTCAAACTATTTTTTCAAAAACAATAATTATTTAGAAAACAATAGTTATTTTGAATAATTAGTTTGACCAGGGTTTGACCATAGTTTGACCACAGTTTGACTACAGTTTGACCAGATTTGACCAAAATTGAAAATAACTGAACAAATTAGTTATTAACACTAATATTCTAGAATAATTAGTTTGACCATGGTTTGACCATGGTTTGACCATAGTTTGTCATTTTTCCAATTTTTTCCACTCTAAATATTAAAAGCCCCGTAACTTTTTTCTGTTAGGTTTTTGAGGATTTTGAAAATGTTTAACGGGGTTCCCCCCGTTAAATTTGGATGTAACTTTTCGAGTAGATGATTTTTCATATAAAAAACTTTTTCATCCGAGTTAGTATGCAAAAGTTATGCCCATATTTACAAATTCCAGAGAGATTTTGCAAATAAAGTCGAAATTCACATTTGCAAATTTCCCCAACAACTAGACCACATATCACATGGGAAACTTATTTTCTTTTATTTTTTTGATATTTCCATCGTTTTCTTTTATTTTTTTTTAAATTGAAAAGGCGATCCACGGGGGGGGGGGGGGGGGTAGAGTTTGAAAATGGGACCTTTAGTACCGGTTCGTGGCACGAACCGGGACTAAAGGTCTCAACCCCATTAGTCCCGGTTCGTGCCTCAAACCGGGACTAAAGGTCTACTCTTTAGTCCCGGTTTGAGGCATGAACCGGGACTAATGGGCATCGCACCCTTTAGTCCCGGTTTGAGGCACAAACCGGGACTAAAGGGCACAGGTGAACCGGGACTAATGCCTTAGCCGCACGAACCGGGATAAATGCTCACATTAGTCCCGGTTCTGGATTGAACCGGGACTAATGGGCTAAACAGGCCTGGACGAAAGCCCTGTTTTCTACTAGTGACTAGATGTTCCCCTTCAAAATGGCCAATTGTTGGCGCCCTTCCCGCTCAATATTTGGGAAGAGGCCCAGGGCCTCCGCCTATAAATAGGACTAGCCACCCCCAGGGTAGGGCATCGGCATCTGATCTGGAGACCAACCAGAGAGAAGAACCTTGGGCAACACCACCATAGGAACAGACCCTCGAGGGGCTATTCTTCCTGTGTACTGTTCATCATCAGCCCCAGAGGCAATCCACACACCACACACTGGAGTAGGGAATTACACCACAATGGTGGCCTGAACCAGTATAAATCTCGTGTCCTTCGTGTTGTTCTTCATGTAGTTTAGATCCTAGCGAGGCGGTGAGACATGAGTAGGCTGGGGGTGTGATCTCCGCGTGCACCCCAGTGTTCGAACGTCAAGGGTCTGCCGGAACCCGAAATCCGACAGTAGTCCATCATAAGGATTGCTGCATAGTAGTGGGCTCAATCTTGCGGTGCTTAAATCCAGTGACACTATGGACGAAGACACATATTGTATTGTTGGCACTAAGGATAAAATAACGGGGTTTAATCTTATTGCTAGACTTCTTTCTGTCTATGTTATGTCATCTTTTGCTTATTGTGATACTCTGTTACTTTTTCCCCGAAAAGGGGCGCTTTATTACTTAAAAGGTTTAAGTATTACACCCTGACTCTGTATAACTAAGATGCACACAGCCAACAAAGTCCTCACGACAAGCGAAAATAAAATAGGAAGGTGAAATACAAAGAAAAAGGTATATTTGTATAGCGCCTAAACCGTTGGTGGCCCAATCCTAAGATCATGCCGCCACCCATGTTCGGTAAAAGTATCCCTCGCCGTAGCCTCCAATCGTGTACACACCTCCATAAACAGGTCTCGATTCTCCACTCATTGTAGAGAGGACCATAAACGAAGCGTCCCAGTACATCTATAGATAACCTGCATAAGCGAAGTACTTTTATCGTTAAAAATCTTATCATTTCTACATCGCCAAAGCGACCAAATCACGGCAAGCGCTCCCACCCTAAGTAGAATCTGAACCTGTGATCAATCCCATGTAACCAGTTGCCAAATATATTAGCAACACTACAAGGAGGGTACAAGCCAGAAGCTATTTGGATGACTGACCATATAGAACGAGCCAATTTACATTGGAAGAACAAATGTTTTATTGTCTCATCATGCGAAAAAAATACACGTTGCGTACTTCCATGCCAATTTCTCTTAATAAGGTTATCTTTAGTAAGAATGACTCCGCGACGAAGATACCATGCAAAGATTTTATTCTTAAGAGGTATCTTCATCTTCCAGATCTTCTTATGATTATCAACTGGCACGTCAGACTGGATCAAAGCTCTATACATAGACTCCACTGAGAATTGCCCATTCCCATGTAGGTTCCAACGAAATAAATCGGACCCCCTGTGACAACTGTACCGTGGTTAATCGTTGAAGTAGTATGTTCCATGATTGGAGTCTAGGTCCAATTAAATCCCTTCTGAACATCACATTGGGCGGAAATGATTCCAAAACCTTGGCAATAGTATCACCCTTGTGACATACAATATTGTATAGAGTTGGATATTGTTCCCGGAGAGTAGCATTACCTAACCACTTATCCTCTCAGAATCTAATTTCCGAGCCATTCTTAATTGAGAAGGACCCATAGCGGAAGAAATATTTCTTCGTTTCCATTAATCTCGCCCAAAAATGAGAGTCCCCAGGCTTCCAGTATACCCGGGATATCGCCTTTGAACCCACATATTTTCTCCTAAGGAGGGTTTTCCATACACCATCTTCGGTCAACAACTTAAATAACCATTTGCCAAGGAGGGCCCTATTCTTAACCTCAAGGTCATGAATTCCCAACCTGCCTTGGTCCTTGGGACAACAAACCACACTCCATTTAGCCAGCCGATATTTCTTTCTCTCGCTATCTCCTTGCCAAAAGAATCTTGATCGGAAATAATCCAATCTATGTAAAACTCCTTTTGGCAATTGGAAGAAGGAAATCATATACAGTACCATGTTACTTAGTACTGAATTTATGAGGACCAACCTCCCACCCAGAGATAGCAGTTTACCTTTCCAACTGCTAAGCCATTTTTGTAGTCTCTCCTCGACGTGTTTCCATTCAACATTTGTGAGTCTCCGATAATGTATCGGTATACCCCAAAAAGTGATCGGAAACTGGCTCAGCCCGCATCCGAACAGGTCGGCATACAGATGGGCCTCGTCTTGAGCCTCGCCAAAACAAAACAATTCACTTTTATGGAAATTTATCTTAAGCCCTGAGAGTTGCTCGAATGCTGATAAAATTAATTTCAGATTTCTTGCTTTCTCGAGGTCATGATCCATAAAGAGAATCGTATCATCGGCATATTGAAGGATAGAGAGACCACCATCCACTAGATGATTCAACACCCCATCAATTTGGCCATCAACCTTGGCACGCTCAATCATGACCGCTAACATATCCGCCACTATATTGAGTAGCATGGGCGATATTGAGTCACCTTGTTGCAATCCTTTCTTCGGTTGGAAATAGTTGCCAACGACATCATTGACTTTAATGGCAACACTACCTCCAGCCACAAAACTATGTATCATTGCACGCCACTCTGCAGAAAATCCTTTCATTCTGAGAGTCTATTGAAGAAAAGACCACTTGGCTTTGTCATAAGCCTTTTCAAAGTCAATTTTGAGAACCACCCCATTCAGTTTTTTTCGATGCAATTCATGAACTGTTTCGTGAAGGACAACAACCCCATCTAGGATGTTCCTACCTTGCATAAAAGCAGTTTGAGAAGGACGAACCACATGTTCAGCAACCGAATTTAGCCTAATAGTTGCTACCTTAGTGAAGATTTTAAAGCTAACATTAAGGAGGCATATTGGACGACATTGTTGTATCCTTTCAGCCTCATTAACCTTAGGTATTAAAATATTTTCACTGAAGTTTAAGCGAAACAACTCTAGTTGACCAGCATGAAGGCATCCAAACAAGAGTAGGAGATCATGAGTAGGAGATCATGTTTGATAACCCCCCAAAAGTTTTGGTAGAACTCAGCGGGAAAACCATCTGGACCCGGTGCTTTGTTATGCTCCATTAGGAAAACTGCCTTTCTAACTTCCTCCTCAGAAAATGGAGCTGTTAGAAGGCTATTTTCCGCATCCGAAACCTGGGGGATGTCATCTGTTCGAGACTCATCCATCGAGAAGTTACCTTCCTGAGGAGTCCCGAATAGATTTTTATAATAACTAGTGATATAAGACTTAAGTTTCTCATGCCCTTCAATCATGTCGTCCTCCTGTTGTAGGGAATGAATAAGTTTCTTCCGGTGTCTACCATTGGCGACACCATGGATAGCTTAATACTTTAAGATGCATGCTGGATAGCTGTCTTGGGGTGGAGTAATAGTAATAGACATGAGTAAGTTTAACGGTCTACTTATCATGGACGTAATGCCTATGTGAGATTATGCCATGAATAATCATAGTTACAAACTGCTACTTTTATGTCAATTGTCCAACAGTAATTTGTCTACCATGCCACTACTTGCTTTCGATGGAGATGCCACTGGTGCACCTATGGCCCCCAAGTCTACTCTCATTAAATACAAAACTTCTACAAAAATTGTCCTTTTACTTTCCTTTACCTTTTTTGTTGTTTTACCTATACTGCTATCTATTTGCTTTTAGTCTTGTACTCCCTCTGTCCGAAAATACTTGTCATCAAAATGGATAAAAAGAGACGTATCTAGAACTAAAATACGTCTAGATACATCCCCTTTTATCCATTTTGATGACAAGTATTTCTGGACGGAGGGAGTAGCTAGCAAGAAAAGGGCCCGTCAACCCCTTGCCAAGTTGGATGCAAGATATTTTTATTTGTTTGTGTGTTGTGATGTTAACATTGTTAGCTTGTCAAATCCTACTGGTTCGATAAACCTTGAATCTTAAACAAAGGAAATACTTTCTGCTGTTGTGCTACAACACCTTTCTACAACTCCTACGGGAGTAGCAGAAGAATTCCTGGCGCCGTTCTCGAGGAGTTTGTATCTAAAAAATCAGGTACCTACACACAAACCGTTTATCTTTTGCTTGTTTTTGTTTTCTTGCCTGGTTTCTATTTGCCTTTTTCTTTGCGTGAGAAAGAAATTCTAAAACACCAAAAACATATCTTGTTGTGTGTTTTTACTTGTGTTGCAACTATGTCTACTCCTGAAGTACCAAAAATCAGGCCCCTATGATATTGAAGAAGTTTACAATTCCGGAGTCGTTTGATTAAAATGAGGAAAAGATGCCATGTGGATCGTAAACGGTTAACGCTTCAAGACATACCTTGCTGATGAATAGAAGGAAGAACAAGAGGTAGAAGAGGTAAGGTTCATCACAATCGAAATTCCAAAGGAGTAGACCAGGAGCAAGATGAAGGTGTTGGAGATCCAGGAAGAAGAACGAGAACAAGAGGGGGTGATGAATCAACTCCAGTCCTCCAAACTCTTACCAGCTGAATGTTTGGATTTATTCCGTTATTTCCTCTTGGGCTTCCTAAAAAAGAGTGGGGAAAGGACTGACGCCAGAGGAGATAAAGGAAAAGATCAAGAATCTGGAGCAAGTTTCTAAAGCCTGTGCGAACACTACTAGTGAAGGGATTGATTCTTATTGGTTGATGAAAAAGGACCTGGAAGCATGGGTTGATGGTCTCTTCCACAATTCAAACTCGTGGTTAAAACTCTTAATCAAAATACTGCACAGCTTGAGTCTTTTATCCAGATAGTGGACAATCAGCAGACGGTGATTGAGAAGATCAAAGGATGTTTCAAGAATATCTACACTGCCTGCAAGGGTACCCAGGAGTTAGCATAAAACACCAAGTACCTGGATATCTCTGGCTTGATTGCAAGCTAGAGGGAGATTCTAGTGTACTTTGTATCTTTACTTTTATGCATTTCTTTCAGCAAGTCGAGATTAGCTTGTAGTTTTTATATCAATAAGGTTGAACTATCATTTTCCTCTTTGAGCAAGGAATGATCTTTCCAATGAGTGTTTGGATGTTTTGATGTGTGGTACCATTATTGCTTTAAGAGAACGCACATGATGATAATCATGATCTAAGTAGTAGGACATAATCACTACAATGATAATCATAAGTACTTCAGATTATTACTACTAGGTTTTTGGAGGGAGAAGTATAACTTTATATGCTAGTTCATTAAAGGTTCAGCTAATAAATTAAGAAGTTCAAGCAGAATGAAGAAATAATAGTCCTCTGTAATTAAAAGTGCTTTTCAAAAACTTCTCACGAGGATTGTGTCTAGCTAACATGTCACATGAAACAAATGTGTGCGATGAGCAATTAGACATATTCTAATGACATGGGATAAAACAATTAAAGTAGCAACTTTATGAAAAAGAGGAGAATAACGATCCCTTCTGCTTTCCCAGTTGAAACAATTATGAACTAGGATATAAAGCTATCCCTGGCTTGTCCACTAGAGAACAAAGTTGCAGTGTGTGGAATCCTTCATGATCATCCTCATGGTGAAGATGAGCTATCACTTGTCATGGTACTTCTTATCCTTACTCCTTCTGGTAAGTGATGATGGACTCATACCTCTACAAATATTCGTACCCCATAAATGCCAAGTTGACTTGTTCTTTACAAGTTACAGTACTTTCTCGGGAACGAGCAAGACTTAAGCTTGTGTAAGTTGATAAGTCCATATTTATGTGATGATTTTAATAGTTATTTTATGCCTAAATGGTAGGCTTTATGGGATTTCATCACGTTTGCGCACTTCTTTCTGTCGGTATTCCACATGTACTGCCTCTTGGAGCAAATAATATTTTATGAAAGGAATGCCAGGAAATGGTGGTGAAATCGCGTATTTAATGTGATAATCAACTACCGTAAAAGAATGGAGCAAAGGGATCAAAGGAGGAGTCCATACGGTGCCTCCAGAGCCAAAGACGGCGTTCCATACAAGTGCGTCCGCTCGTATGGGCAGTCATATGAGGTGTCAGTGTTGCCGCCTCGTCCACTACTCCACTCCATGAAATCGGATCGGGGACCAGATGCGTGGAGAGGACAGAAACTCGTCCAGAAGGAAGAACCCTAGCCTCTGGAATGATTCAAAAGGGGGAGCCATCTTCACCACCACGCGCAAGGGCACGTCAACATCATCACCATTGTCATTAACATCATCACCACTGTTATCATCATCATCATCCACATCCATATAATCGTAACCTCACGAACCCTAGTGGATCGTCTTATGTGTTATGTGTGGGAGCCATTCGTGTTTACCATTACCATCCTCATGATGTTCGTTGTCTCCATGTGTGAGTACACCCCTAGTTCTCAGGGATATGGATGAACCTTAGTGTGTATAGGATCTGAAACATTATATTGTATATGAGATCCTCTGTTGATTGCTTAGTTTAATAAACCTCATGAATGTTATGAAGGGACCCCACTCAACATTACCACTAAAAAGCCATGAAGTGTATCACTTTCGTTGTGAAGGTAATTCGAGGTGACAGTAAAAGCCTTTGCTTCTAGCCTTTATAATTGATAGGGGATTTGCGAAGAACCCTTAGAGAGGCTGCGTCCACGGGGTAACCCTTAATTACCTTAGTCATAACCTGCAAGGGAGACTATAGTGGTGGTGTCCATGACACGAAGTCTACATAGAGTAGAACGTGTACTGTACCTGGCTTCGCCCAGCATAATCATCAAGAGTGGATCTTCCAGACCATACAATGCAAATGCATAAGTTACACTATAAATATACCCATTGGGATTCCAAACTCCCTGAGAATGCTTTACTCCTCTGTCATTTCCACTTGTCACTTATTCTGTTATTTTCTGTTTACTTTTATGCTATTTACCTTGTTTGCTTTGCATCAAAATCATTATTTACTTCTGCCCTCACTTTGTCCGTAGTCTACAATTACTGGTAGACACAAATCGATAACTCGCTACAAGAGGCAACACTTAATTCCTGTGCTTCATGTGGGATCGATACTATTACCTTGAAAAGGCTACAACTAAACCATGTGCACTTTCAGGCCATCAGTCGGTTGCCCCGACCATCGCCGCCTGCCGCGTCCAGCCTGGCGCCGATGTCCAGACCACCGTGGATGTCTTCAAGGTGGTTGGCCAAATTTCTCACTGGAATTTTGTATTCAGTGAAGAAATTTGAAGTTCGTCGACGATGTTCCTTGTTCCGAGAGGTAGGCTTGCAATATCGGACATCGGACAAAAATCAACATAGGAATACACAACAAGGTCATGAGTAGATTTGGCCTAGTCAAACTTGTTTAAGTCTGACCAAGTCCTTCTTTTTTGCTAAAAACAGTAATATGAAACACACATTACAAAGATATATTTTATATAAAGTATCCAACGAAACAACTTTGGTGTCATAACTATCAATCCGAACATCATCAAAGAGTTTGCCAGTCAGAATATTATGGTGACCAAGATGGTTCTCCGTTATTTCCATAACTATGAAAATCACCCCATAGATAATTCTTCATCTATGTTGTCTTTTCTAAACATTTTTCTGCTCTCTACTGCACAACTATACCCTTTTGCAAAAAAAGTTCATATTTATTGTAAAAGTTCACTGGAAGTACGAAGCACCTCCAACATAATGAAAAATATTTTTAAATTTTGAGACCATCGAATGACTACTATCGCCACCAGAACGAGCTGCCGACGATCCACTGTCCCCACTACCCTACCGGAGCCGGCTTGTCCCTGTGATGATAGCCGAGAAGTCTTCGTGCATGTGTCCATGAGGACCAGCGCTATGTAGTCGCAGTCGTCAGCGTTGAACCCTTGAATATAATATCTGAAGCACCTAATATCAAATCTCGTCACACGACAAGAAACTCTGACCTTGCCGCCCTAAAGAAACAATAGGAATCTATGCTGGGGCTCCATCTACTACGCCCAGATGAACAAACTCAAGGAGAATTGGAGCATGGAAGACAAACTCAAAGAATAAGCGCCGCTATCTCCCCAAACATCGCACCTGCGAGGGCTAAAAAACCCAAACCTAAACTAATAACTGGAACGAAGGCACCGGGATTCCTTTCCCCACAACTGGCTATTGGAGCGGCAGGCACAGGAGAGGAGAATCTAAGGGCTCGATAACGAAGTCTTGAGAGGAGAGTTTTCCCTTGCCAAGAAATAGGGGAGGAAACAACAAAGACTCCACACATGGTCCAGACACTGATTGATTTTTAGTCCCATGCTATACAAGGAAACCCTGAAGTGCCTATTATTATTGATAAAAGGAACTTAAAATAAGAAACCTGCAGATGATGTTGCACATGTTTGCCACACAGAGAAAGCAATAATGAGAGAAATACAAATAAGAGAAAAGCGTGTTTAAGTCTTTTGTCCGTACACTTGTCTGAATTTTCCCGTCAATTGTCGTTACAAAAGGAAGTCAAACAAACGATAGACAAATATACAATTTTCTAACATTTGAAGTCACTAATGAGATGCTTCTAGTGCATTAACTTATATGTAGATTTTTCTCATTAGAGCTTACTACATAGTTACCAGACTATTACCTCATATAGGTGGTAGCATATCTCAGCAATAACCATAAATTTGGCAAGTACTCACTCCGTCCTAAAATGTAAAATCATTTTTAATATTACTTTTTTGCAAAAATGTCAAATCCATTATAAAGATTCACCAGAAGTACAAAGTACACCCAACATAATAAAAATTACATCGAGATCCATGGACAACCGAGCGACCATTACTGCCGCAAGAATGAGCCGCCGATGCGCCGCTGTAACCGCTCCCATACTGGAGTCAGCTTGACCTTCACTACAAAAAAATACACTTCCGTGATGATACGTGTTTGTCGTAGTAGGTCACGTTTTCTGTCATGCATGTACATCCATGATGATTTTATGACAAAATCAAGATAGTCATACCTGTGCTCTCGTAGAAGTGTTCCATGACATTACCAAAATTATCATCATGGAAGTGTCCACTTCCATGATGATAAATCACGCATCATAGAAGTGCTTTCGTCAAGGGTGACCGACACGTGGCATTCACCGTAACGGAACGCCGTTAAGCTATTGGGTCCGGTTTTGGATCCGATAACCCGTTAACAGTCCCGACCAATTGGGATTTTCCACGTGTAAAATCATCATTGGCTGGAGGAAACATGTGTCAACTCACCGTTGGGACAGATGTCATCCACTCATTGGACCGAAGGCGCCTATGATAATCGACATGTGGCACGACCCAATAGAGGCCCATTCTTATGAAAAGGCCAACCCGTTTGACTTGGTCAAAAGGTGGCGGCCGGGCAACGACCTGTTCGCATATAGCCCATTTACAGAACGCTAACCCAGGAGCCATTACAACCTATCCAAATTAGGCCCAGTAGCGTCATCTGGGCCATCCAATATAATTCCAGCCCGTTTTAACTTCCGGCCCATGTATGGCCCATGACGTCTTTCGGCCCATATGAGGCCCTTTGTAACTCTTGGCCCATTAACGGCCTGTGGTGAAACTGGCCTGTAATGAATAGTGTATCACTTTATACCCATTAACAGCCCGTGGTGAAACTGGCCCGTAATGAACAGTGTATCACTTTATACCCATTAACGGCCCGTTATTCCGTTGGGCCGTTTCCAGCCCATGTTATCTTTTGGCCTTCTCAGGGCCCATTTATTCTTGGGATCATTTCCAGCATTCGTTTACTTACGGTCTGTTACTGTCATTTTATGCTTGTGGGCCAAATTCAGCCCTTGGTTACAGTCGGCCCATTTGTGGCCCGCGAATACGTTGGGCCGTTTTCATAGCGTCATCAAATATGGCCGATTAACGACGGCCCGTTATGGTCAGCCCATGAACAAGCGATTCCAACTCTAGCCCGTTTATGGCCATACTGTGGTCTGTTATTGGCCCATGTTTCGCCAACCGATCATACGACCCGTAGAAGGCCCATTGATGATATGGCCCATAGAAGGCCCATTGTGTCTATGGCCCGTATAAGGCCCATTGTTTCTACGCCTCATAGAAGGCCCATTGTTTCTACATTCCTTAGAAGGCACATTGTTTCTACGACCCGTAGGAGGGCCATTGTAACTACAGTATATGTAGCCCATGGTTATTGTGGCCTAGTTTTAAAAAATAGGTTATTGGGGCCACTAGCAAACCGCGGAAAAAGAACTGCACTGACTACAAGCAAACAAATAAACAACACAATAAGGAAATAAATAAGCAAGCAACTTACGGTAGGCTATCATGGCTATTACACATATTACATCCACTGGGCATCAAAGTTTGCCACAAGTGCAAATATAGGGAACAAAGCAGCATATAAATGCCGGAGCAAAACAAGTCCAAAACTGAAACCACTTCAAAAGAGCTCAAGAAATAATATCCTGGGTACCCATAGTGCTGGAAAGATGCTTACCAAGCTTATTAAGTTTCTCTTGTTTGGCGCTTAAATCCTCCAGCACTTGCTGTTGCACTAGAAAGTATGCATCTGAATTCTGCAGGGACTTCCTCAGTCCTTTGGCTTCCTGTCGCATAACATCTGATCGATGTCTTTCAACTTGAATTTGAGACTCAAGAAGCCGAACTGATTCAGGCAACGAGTTCGAAGAGCTTGTGCCAGCAGTAGTAGCCAGTAACTCGAACACTACATCAAGACATGACTTTGGGGTTGTCTCAGTGTCTTCAATATAGTTTTTATCAGCTTTCTTGGAGACCAACAAGGATGTCTCACTATCTTGAACCTTATCTACATTACTTCTTTTACCATTGCATAATGGAGTACTCTTCTCCAATATTTTATCTGCGTTCTAAAAGAGAAACAAACAAACACATCACATGTTTACAATGTATTATATGAAACTCATTTTGGTAAACCAGTTCAGTAGTAAGGTGGACAGGATAACAGCATGAAACAAACATATATCTATGTAGTATGGTCACTGTCTGGTCTATATCATTCTAGTTTATGTTGCCAAATCAAGATAGATACAGTTTGAATCATATCTATTTAAGACAAAGCATCATAGACAGAATATAAGTGTGGGAAACTACACAACAATAACAACACTTGTAATGTGCATGGCATGAGAACATAACTGTTTATTCAATTGAAACTAAAATCAATATAGAGCAAGTTACAACAGCAAACACGTTAAAGAAACAGGTTAAAAACATACCTGTTGCGCCATTGGAGTTTCAATTGCATCCTTCAAATTTGAAATTAGTTAGTATGAGTAAATACAGTGATGCAAGAGCAAAGTAGTATGAACCATAGCTACAGAACCTGACCTGAGAACAATAATTCTTCTGCTTTAAGCGTTGACTTGGGGTTCGGAGTGGTGGTCCTCGTTGTCGGTGTCAAAACCGGCGGATCTCGGGTAGGGGGTCCCGATCTGTGTGTCTTAGGCTGATGGTAACAGGAAGCAAGGGACACAATGTTTACCCAGGTTCGGGCCCTCTCGATGGAGATAAAACCCTACTTCCTGCTTGATTAATATTGAAGATATGAGTAATACAAGAGTAGATCTACCACGCGATCGTAGAGGCCAAAACCTAAGAGCTAGCCTATGATGGTATGATTGTAATTGTGATCGGCCTTCTAAGGACCATCCTCTCCGGTTTATATAGACACCGGAGAGGGCTAGGGTTTACATGGAGTCGGTTATAAGGAAGGAAATCTAATATCCAGATCGCCAAGCTTGTCTTCCACGCAAAGGAGAGTCCCATTCGGACACGGGCTGAAGTCTGGAGTCTTGTATCTTCACGCTTCAATAGTCCGGACAATGTATATAGTCTGGCTATCCGGATACCCCCTAATCTAGGACTCCCTCAGTAGCCCCTGAACCAGGCTTCAATGACGATGAGTCCGGTGCGCAGTCTTGTCTTCAGCATTGCAAGGCGGGTTCCTTCTTCAAATACTCCAAGGTTATTTATCGAACACGTAGATCGTGTCCGGATCTGCAAGATGGTAAATTCGTTCTGCTGGCAGACTTTGTACGTCGTGCTACTACATCGTGTCCTGGTACAACACGAACCGGTGTTTCCTGCTCCACCTAGACTCGCATCGCGAGGCGGTTTTATTGGCACGCCCTGCCAAAGCAGATATCGTGTTCCTATTATCGCGGGATCTCTCATCAATATGGACGCGTGTGACCCCACGGCGACCGTTGGTATGACTCCATGTATTTTAGATAAGTCCCAAGCGGTCATGTTGAGGACTCTTGATATTCATCCTCTTAATAAAGGGGCCAAGGCCTACACCTCTTTTCCACCTCTCCTGCCCCTTCTCGCACCTCGAGCTCCAGCACTCAAAACCTAAGCCTCAACACCCCAGATCCTCCAGTATGTCCAGATCTGACGCAAAAGGCCGGTGGGTGGCCTCCTCAATCCAGGAGGAGGATATTACCAAGCTTAGGGAGGTCGGATACCTGACCGCCGATATCCAGCACAGGCTTCCTGCTCCAGGGCAGGTTATCCCCACACCGGAGCCCAATGAGAGCGTTGTGTTCATTCCTCACTTCCTTCGAGGTCTAGGCCTCACCCTCGACCCCTTTGTGAGGGGGATCATGTTCTACTATGGCTTGGATTTTCATGATCTGGCTCCAGACGCCATCCTCCACATCTCGTCGTTTATTATTGTGTGCGAGGCTTTTCTCCACGTCAACCCACACTTCGGCTTATGGCTCAAGACCTTCAATGTGACGCCGAAGATGATCGAGGGACGACATGTGGAGTGCGGAGGTGCCGTAATAAACAAGAACATCAATGCCCCATGGCCAAAGGGCTCCTTTCCGAAAGTGTCCGATTTGTGGCAACGGAGGTGGTTTTATGTCACGGCTCCCAGAGGCACAAAGTGGGCAGCCGCCCCTGAGTTCCTGTCGGGCCCTCCATCTCAGTCAGCGTCTTGGATCGACATAGGACGGAATTATGGGCCTGCTGGCGATGTACCAGAACTGCAGAATCATATCCGGGGGCTCATAGAGAGAGACATAAATCTTGTCAGCATAATGCAAGTGATGCTAATCCGGCGGATGCTGCCGTGCAAACGTCGGCCTCTCCGGATGTGGGAGTTTAATCCGGAGGGTTCGCGGACTATTAAGCACTTCTTGGGCCTGAAGCTTGAAGGAATGTGTAAATTATTCTTTGGACCACAAGTAAAGTGTCCGGACACCATCGAGGATGCGGGCCTAAGCTGCAATCGCCTAGACGCCTAAGTAAGTAACCTTAAAGCCGGGCACTTCATTTATATTTGTCATAATCGTAATTCTGGAAATCCCTCCATGGCCAGGAATGGCTCAATAAGGCGGAGAGAATCAGGTGTCCGGCGCCACTTCCTGAAGGCTCGCCTGGTCCAACCATCGCAAAGATGCTTGACCGGGCGCTCAGCAAAATCCCCTCAAGGAAAGGCGAAGGAGAGGGCAGTGAAATCGCACCACACATCTAGACCGGAGGAATCGCTACCTATACTATGGAGGATATCCAGGAAGGGGAGGTTAAAGTCTCCTCCCCACGCGGGAAGAAGAGGGCGGCCCCCGAAGACTTGGAGGCGGAGACGCCCAAGCAAGGGAAGAAGGTTTCACTAGGGGGCTCTGCCGCGACGGGAACCCCTACCACGTCGTGCCCACCAACGGGCCAGCCCTCCACCGAGCCGTAATCATTAATTCGAAGGTATGGCGTTACTCCGAGATCTTTAACTGAGACTTCGTCTTTGTAGTCCGGCGAGCAGCTCTTCTCAATAGAGTTCGTCTTCGGGGGACCTTCGTCCGGAGATGATGGAGAGTGAGACTCCGCCCACCTCTCCGCTTCATGAAGCGGGCGACACAGAGGTGTCGTCACGGAGGAGTCCGGATCTGCCAAAGCCGGGAGCGAACACGTCAGTCACCCTGAGCCCGGAGCATTTGGCTCCCACGGGGGGCAAAGGGAAGGGTCCAGCTCAGTTCGATGTTCGGCCGGACATACTGACATGCTTTCTGGAGCGAGCCGCGCTCTCGGAGGAGCACCGCTCTTTAATGAGCATGGTGCTCACGAAGATTTCATCCGCTACTAGCGGTTTGAATGAGGCATTCACAAGCCTGCTCAAAGGCTTCGAGGTATGCAGTGAAAAAAATGCACTATATTTTTTTTGTTAAGAAGCACGTGCTAGGTGTGCTCCCTATGGATAGTAGCCCCTGAGACTCTGGTTGCCCGCCATAGGCGGCAAATGGGGGATCAATCATTAATGGCTGCGCTGTATATATGTGCAGGTATACAAGGATCCGACAGCCGACCAGTCTGTTGAAGTTGCCGAACTGAGAAGGCAGATCGGATCTATTGATGCTGATATCACGCTGGTGAACACACGGCTGGAAGAATCCCAGGGTATGTATGCTGCTTCCCTTATTATATTGTATAGTAAGATGCGAGAATGGCATGATGTTAATGCCCTATGTATGCACTGCAGATGGTGCTGCTGTCGTGGAGGCCCTAAGGGCCGAGCTCGCTCAAGCCAAGGAACAAGCTCGAGCTAGCAATGCGGCTTTCCTAAAGGCGGTCGAGGAGTTGAGAGCCGAACAGGCTGCTCATCGCCGAAGCGAGGAGAAGATAGCCGAGATGGCTGAAGAGTTGAAAAATGCCGCCGACCGGTATGTGCTCCTTGAAAAGGAGAGTAAGGCTAGTTTCGGATGAGCTGGACAATGCGCTTAATGCCGCCAAGGAGATGCGGACCGAGATCCAGGGTATGCGGGAGGAGCTCCAACAGGCCGACAAAATCGTGGCCGGGGGCTCCTACCTACTGCGGACCAAGTTTTTGGATCCAAAGTATGCTCCCCTAGCTGGGTGTTGGAGTCCTGCAGACTCATATGCGGACTTGACGAAAAGTACAACTGACGCTGCCAAGTTCTTCGAGGATCAAGGTGATAAGGAAGTGGAGAAGCTTTTTTGGTCGCAGTTCAATGCTCCCAACCGCTCGCTGCCGTTGAATGAGAAGGTGGCTGCTGTGGCGGAGCTTCATAGGCTGTCCGGGCTGGCAATGCGGTCTGTAATAGACCATCTTTGGCCAAAGGGCCCCCAGCCAGACATTTATTTTGGTTTGGTGCAACAATTCCTTGGGGCCGAGACTCGGATCGACGCCGTGAGGAGGTCGGCGTGCATAGAGGGTGCGCGGATGGCTCTTTCCCGCGTTAAATCCTATTGGACGGATATGGAGGCCACCATTGTAGCGACCTAGGATCCGGCGGGAGGCCAATATCCGGCCGAGCACTACTTGGCGCAGGTCACAGAGGGTGCTCGCCTAATAGAGGCGCAGTGCTCGAAGAATGTTTTGTTTGAGTAATAAGTCGAATTATTGTAAAAACAATGTTTATTTTGATTATGAGGCTATACTTATATTCTTTGCCTGAAAATATGATTGTGTCCCCTGTGCGGCTATCCTTATATGTATAAGTAGTCTGAAAGATAGCAGTCGTTGGCTTCAGCCCCCACGCATACAATGCGGGGGTGTTCGTGAAGAATATGCTTAATCACACTTGATCCAACGTCTTGGTCCATTAAGGAGGTGATCGCACGTCGAACTAGTTAACCGTACTATATAGCTTTAACACTTTCGCTTAGCCGTGGGGATATAATGGTGGGGCTGCTATGTAGCCCCTGGTACCTTCGCGGGCATCCGAATACAGGCGCGTGTGTACATGGCCGGTAAGCGGCCCTTCGTTAATGCGGAGGAATCCTAGAGATTCCGGTGAGTCTTCGAGTGGTTGAACAGTCTCTCGCTGTATCATGACGGTCAGTTTTCGGCTTTCTCTACTGAGGCGCTCATCCGGAATAACCAGGGCACAATCGCAGTAGTTCTCCTTTGGCCTGCCTTAGCCGATAATAACCGAACGTAAGGCGGCAAACCCAGGAGCCGGGCAAAGCCAACATTTGACCCAAGACATGATTCGGAGCTGATGCATATAAGGCCAAACTCGTGATGCCGAACACTCCCGAAGGTGTTTGGACTTTATAACAGAAGATGGGCTCAAGAATGCCCATTCAATATGAAACCTGTGTTTCCAGGTACGTGCGGTGACCTGTCGTGGCGAAATGCCAATAACGACAGTGTCCTCTGTGGGTATGGAACCCATGGGACGGTTTGAACAACAAGAGGCAATAGAAAAGGTTTACACATGGGCTGAATCTAAAAAGAAACCTGTTGAACGGGGCCCTGCTGCACGTCTGCGCCTTGTCTCTGTTGTGCAGTATCCTGGAAGGGTATCACGCGAACATTGTTTGTGAAAAAAAGGAAAACTCATAGGAGAATACAACGTAAATATGCGGTAGATAGTAAAAGTGTAAGATGATGGCCTGCCAATAAGGTTGGGCCAAGCTTTGGGGCTACATTAAATGTTTATAGCCCCTGGTTTCCGCTATGGGATTACATATACGGTGTCCGGTTGAATTTTATCTGGGCTACCGGACTCGTCTAACCATGTCTGTGGTCTTAACGACCAGCCATGTTTTATGGTATTTGAGGCCGCTTAGAGTCCGGCCGCCAGGGCTCTTGCGTGTTCCTTTGCGCGTGAAGAGTGCTCTGTGATTCCTCTAACGGTGATGACGCCACGTGGACCAGGCATCTTGAGTGTAAGGTAGCCATAATGCGGCAATGCATTGAAGCGGGCGAAGGCCGGTCTTTCGAGCAGTGCGTGATAGCCTCTTTGGAAGGGTGCAACGATGAAGAGTAGTTCCTCACTTCTAGAGTTGCCTGGGGGGCCAAATGTTACCCTCAGTACGACGGAGCCCCTGCCGTAGGCTTCAATGCCTGGTATCACCCCTTCAAAGGTGGTGTTGCTTCGGCTAATTCTGGATATGTTTATCCCCATCCTGCGGACAGTGTCCTCGTATATTAAATTGAGACTACTGCTGCCGTCCATGAGGACACGGGTGAGACGGTATCCGTCGATTATTAGATCGAGCACCGAGGCCTGTGATCCTTCGCGCCGAATACTAGTTCGGCCGTCCGTGTGATCGAAAGTGATCGGAGAAGACATCAAGTAGTCAGATGTGGGTACGATAGGTTTTACGTCGTGCGTGTCTCTGAGCGCGCATCCTTGCCTTCTCGTAAATGTGTGAGTCACGTGGATCATGTTTACTGTTTTAACCTCTGGCGGGAATTTTTTCTGTCCCCCAGTGTTCGGCTGGCGAGGTTCGTCCTCGTCTTCACTTGGTGTTTCCCTCCCTTTGTGTTCGGCATTTAGTTTGCCGGCCTGCTTGAAGACCCAGCACTCTCTATGGGTGTGGTTTGCAGGTTTTTCTGGGGTGCCATGAATTTGGCATAGTCTGTCCAGGACTCTTTTCAGACCGGACGGTCCCTCTTTACTGCCTTTAAATGGCTTCTTTTGCTGAGAGCCCCTGAATCCGGCATTGACCATTATGTTATCCGGGCTCCCTTCTTTGCTTTGGTGTTTATGTTTATTACGCCGAGGCTTCCCGTTACCGTCCCTTATTTCAGACATGCTGGGGTCGCTGGTGCCTTTACGGGTGAGCCAGCTATCTTCACCCGCGCAAAAGCGGGTCATAAGGCTTGTTAAGGCTGCCATTGTCCTTGGCTTTTCTTGGCCGAGGTGTCTGGCGAGCCATTCGTCGCGGATGCTGTGTTTGAATGCCGCTAAGGCTTCGGCTTCCGGACAGTCGACAATTTGATTCTTCTTAGTGAGGAATCTGTTCCAAAGCTTGTGGGCGGACTCTCCGGGCTGTTGGATTATGTGACTTAGGTCGTCTGCATCCAGAGGCCGGACATAGTCCCTTGAAAATTGGCCCTGAAAGCGTCTTCTAGTTCCTCCCAACTCCCCATTGAGTTTTCGGGGAGGCTTTTTAACCAGTGTCGAGCTGGTCCCTTCAGCTTGAGGGGAAGGTATTTGATGGCGTGGAGATCATCCCCACGAGCCATGTGAATATGCAGGATAAAATCCTTAATCCAGACCCCTGGGTCTGTCGTTCCGTCATATGCCTCTATGTTCACAGGTTTGAAACCTTGTGGGAATTCATGGTCCAGTACTTCTTCGATGAAGCACAGGGGGTGTGCAGCCCCTCTGTATCTGGGCGCGTCATGGCATGTAGTCGGCTGTTGTTGTGTCCGGAGTTTATTCCGAACTGGTATTTGGCTTGTATTAGCGTTTGAGTGACCATAGTCCCTCGCCGGGGTTTGTCCTTTAGATCCGTAGATGGACCTGGGTGCGTCGGCCTTCTTATCCGGCTTCTCACGTGGATCGTGCGTGGTGTCAGTAGCCGCTCTATTGTGGTTGTGACGCGGTACTTCTGGTCTCCTGGTTGTATTATTCTTTGGTGGAACGGTTTCGTCGTCGAATTCTGGCAATAGCTTGCGCTTTGGGTAGCTTTTGGTATGGCGATCGTCGCCATATCTTTCTTCAGTGTCTAGCACTTTATTCCATCTGCGACTGAGCTTTTCCTGTGCAGCCTTAAGCCGTTGTTTCTGCTTCTTTAGACTTCTTGCTGTGGCCAGAAGCTTTCGATGGAGGTTATCTCATTCCACTTGTTTGTCCGGGATGATGAATGCATCATCGTCCGGACTGCGTTCCTATTCAGGGGCGGTTTCGTGAGCTCGTCCCTCAGGATCATCGTGATCGGATATTTGCTCCGAACTTGGTTTGGCGTGACCTGGCTCATCCTGCTCCATCACTGGGTCCGTGTGGTCATTACTGCCTTCTGGTATGTTAGCCCTTCTTGCGCTCTTGTCGCAATTTTCACTATTGTTGGACTTTGAGCGGCATCTTCGCCGCTGTTTTGGCTTCTGTCCGGGTGTTTTATTATCCGGTTTATCGCTGTCGTCCTTCTTGGGCGTATCCACCATGTATATATCACGTGACAAGGTCGTGATCCCGCGCCCCAGAGGTTCTGGAGCTTCTCCTGCATCTTCGTCCATACCGTCGATGTCTTCGGAGTTGAAGTCAAGATCGTTGGTTAAATCATCGATCATGGCAATCAAGTGGGTGGTGGGTGGGCAGCGAATTCCTTCGTCGCTTGCTTCCCACTCAAGACGGACATAGTTCAGCCCAGAGTCTCCTGACAGAGAGAGACTTCAATGAGTTCAACACATCACCAAAGGGCGAGTGTTGAACGATGTCCGCAGCGGTAAACTCCATTACCGGAGCCCAACCTGGCTTGACTGGCTCGAGGGTGTGCGGACAGGGACCAACGACCGGATACGAGTCCAGGGGTCCGGGGTTACAGGTCTTCACAGAGGAGAGACCTGTGTTCGGCTCCATCACTGATGAGTGTGCGGCCTGCGGGGCGGGGTCTATCCCTGCGTCCTTGGGCAACGCAACTTGTTCTGGATTTAGATCCGGGGCTATTGCAGGGATGACGTTCCGAGCATTGTCCGATAGCAGGTCTAGGCCGTGCCCGTCGTGACTGTCCGGCGCTCCCGGCATAGGGCCGAATCCGTCGAAGATCAAGTCTCCGTGAATATCCGCCGTGTAGTTCAAGTTTCCAAACCTGATCTGGTGGCTAGAGGCATAGCTGTCGATTTGCTCCAGATGGCCAAGCGAATTGGCCCGCAGTGCAAAGCCGCCGAACACGAAGATCTGTCCGGGGAGAAAAGTCTCACCCTGGACCGTGTTGTTGATGATTGAATACGCCATCAAGCCTTGAAGCGACGGTGCAGAGGAACTCTCAATGAAAGCACCAATGTCGGTGTCAAAACCGGCGGATCTCGGGTAGTGGGTCCCGATCTATGCGTCTTAGGATGATGGTAACAGGAAGCAAGAGACACAATGTTTACCCAGGTTCGGGCCCTCTCGATGGAGGTAAAACCCTACTTCCTTCTTGATTAATATTGAAGATACGAGTAATACAAGAGTAGATCTACCAAGAAATCGTAGAGGCCAAACCCTAAGAGCTAGCCTATGATGGTATGATTGTAATTGTGATCAGCCTTCTAAGGACCATCCTCTCCGGTTTATATAGACTCCGGAGAGGGCTAGGGTTTACATGGAGTCGGTTACAAGGAAGGAAATCTAATATCCGGATCGCCAAGCTTGTCTTCCATGCAAAGGAGAGTCCCATCCGGACACGGGCCGAAGTCTTGAGTCTTGTATCTTCACGCTTCGATAGTCCGGACAATGTATATAGTCCTGCTGTTCGGATACCCCCTAATCCAGGACTCCCTCACTCGTGCTTTGGGTACTGCAGTTGCCTTACTAACTGCTCATGTTTGGGTGCTCTATGGTGGGGACGGTGCTGTGTCAACGGGAACTGGGTTACTATCTGCTGGGGTTGGGGTTAGAAGGGGTGTAGCTGGTTCTCTGTCCAACTGGGTAGGGGTACAATCTCCGTGAGTCTGGGTTATGTGTGGTGGGGCTGGTTCTTGGGCAAGTACAACCGTGGTTCTATCTACATCGACAGGTAGCACGATCTTTTCTGAAGACTATGTTTTTACTCCCACATATACTGCCATCACCCCTCCAATTGAAATGGCTGATAAACAAGAAAAGTAATTGAATGTACAAACATTGTAAGATAGACAGGTGCAACGGATAGTAGGGAAGAAAATAGGGCATGAAATAATTCACATTTATGTTGTCTAACCAAACAGAATAGCAGGACATAATTTCACATATATGATGGCTAATTAAACAAGATAGCATGACACAATTTCACATGTATGATGGCTAACTAAACATGATAGAATGACATACTTCAAAATATGATGACTATGTAAACATGATGACATGATATAACTATACGATGTGTCTTTTAAAGTGGTTGGCATGCCATAAATCACAAACATGCCATCGATGGAAACATGATGCCATGATATAATTCACGGATAGGATGACATAATTTAAAATATGATGACTATGTAAACAGGATGAGATGATATAACTATATTATGTCTTTAGAAAATGTGTTGGCATGCCATAATTCAGATACATGCTGTCTATGTAAACATCATGGCATGATATAATTCAAATATATGATTTATATACTAAGGAAGTGAGCAGAGGGCAATCACATATATGATATGTCAACTAAGGAGATGGCATTCAATATTGTGTATATGATGTAAAAATTAAGCATTGCAATACAACATATGCATGATATGAGTAATATAACCCTGCCAAGTTTGAGCATACACCTCAGGGGGATAATAGGACTGGTCATCTGCCTCTGAATCCTCCTCTGAAGAGCTATCTGTAACCAACAAGATATCTGCTTTAGCAGGTAGCATTGTTTGCGCTGAAGACCTTGTTTTCACTCCAGATTTCTCCATCACCAATTCAAATGGCTGATGCACAGGATGATAAGTTGAATATACAAACATTATCAACAAAAGCAATGAGAAATACAAAAAAAGGATGACATGATATAATTCACATATATGACACTTTGCTAAACATCATGGCATTGCATAATTCACATATATAATGCCTTGCAACAAGATAGCATTGCAATATTCACATATATAATGTCTTGCAACAAGATGGCATTGCATAATCACATATATGGTAATTAGACACTAAACAGGTGGCATTCGCACAAAGCATGTCTAAACTAAGAAAATAACATAGCAATGCAAGATACCATACGCACGATATGAGCAACATAACCCTGCCAAGTTAGAGCATGCACCTCGGGGGGGGGATAGGACTGGTCATCTATCTCTGAATCCTCCTCTGAGGAGCTATCTGTAACTAGCAAGACATGCGTTTCGTCAGATAGCATTGTCTGCTCTGAAGACCTTGTTTCCACTCCAGATTTTTCCATGACCGTGCTGAATGGCTAATGGACAGGAAGAGTAATTGAATGTACTAAAATTGTTGACAAAATTAACACGTAATAAAAAAATGATGCCATGATATAATTCACATATAAGATGACTGGCTAACCAGGGTGGCATTGCAAAATTCACATATATGATGCATGGCTAAACAAGATGGCATTGCATGATTCACATATATGATAAAGAAACTAAATAGATGGCATTGACACAAAGCATGTCTAACTAAGTAGATGACATCTTTGATGTATACAGTAAGCAATGCAAGGCACCATATGCATGATATTACCAACATCAGTATGCCATGTTAGAGCGAAGACCTCATGGGGTAAATAGGAGTGGTCTTCTCCTTCCGAATCCCCCTCAGAACAGTTATCTTCCTCTTGATTATGATCCGAAATGGGTGGAGGGGGGCTGCCTTTGCGCCCACCATGGAGCGACGTCTGCATGAAATTTTATTGCCATGCAAGGCTCGTCTCTTTTGCTCTACATGATCAGTTCCATTGTGTACAATAACTAACATGCATAGGAAAAACATAGTGAGATTATGTAAGGAGTGCATGCACAAATCCAGAGTGATGGTAGCAAACTGTGGATAGATCTAAAACCAATGATAGCAGGCAGATAATAGCTTTAGTTAAAAAATACAGATGATGGCTCCTTTAATGTTTGTTTGCACCCAACATGAAACTCATAGTAGACACCCGAGATTAACCAGATAGTAGATAGATAGTACTGATTGCTACCCCAATATGTACCCCACAACCATTTAAGAACTCAAGTTTCAACATTAGTTTGGACCTGACTCGGAGTCTAATAGGTGAACATGATGATAATGTAGCATGTCATCATATTAAGCGATGCATAACGTAAGCAGACATGGAAGAGTGCGACCTCTGTTGCGGACCCGTGTAGTCCTCAAGGTCATCTGCTCAGTTGATGATGGTAATGCAGTTGTCATGGCTGCCGGCGGCGGGGAAGAAGATCTGAGGCAGCGAAAGATAGTCTGGAGAGCAGATCCCTGCTGTGGTGAACCCTTCCGATGTTGGACCAGCTGAGCTGGGGTGGAACATAGCGCCACAGGTGCAGGACAAACCACGCAAGGTTTTCTTTGACACATATCTGTAACAGAAGTAACTATGTAAGGTCTTGTTTGAATTTGAGGATTCTAACAACGCAGGGATAGGAAATAGACAGGAATAGGATAGGAATGCACGTGCAAAACAGAGAATTTAAAAACACAGGATTTCTGCCAATCTAGGTGTTTGATTCACAAGAATTGGAAGATCACAGAATGCAAAGAAGCATGGGGAGATTAAGTCAAACCACAAGAAAATGCACGGTTATAATGCTATTATGCTACTATCTCTTAGTCTTGTGCTTCATGAATAGGAATTTGAAAAGGAGGACAAGTGGAAATTAAAATTCCTACGGTTTTTTTCAAGGAGACACTAAAGGAACAAATCCTATAGTTTTCCTTTGCTCCATTCCTTTGCACCAAATTCATGAAAAGTAGTACCATAGGAAACTTTCCAATTCCTATGTTTTTCATTCACTTTTCCTTTCAAGCACTGGCGATTCTAGTAGGCAGGCTTGAGCAAGGAAAAGCCCACACTAAAAAAATGTTTTTGTGCTACTTCTATTACTTTGGACCCAGGCAACTGCCCTACTAGCTCAACTCCCAGGCCCATCGACAAATGCACAGCTCAAACGCGCAGAGATAAATAATGATAGCGTTCAAGAGAGTCCATCACAGATAGCTAAGTTGCCTGGTACCTCACTGCTTGTCATATAGTAGGATAAAATAATCATATTTCACGTTACTACGTGTGCTCGGTGGACAATATATATAACATGTAGAGTAAAAAAGAGATGCAACAAGTGTACAACCTCTTTGGCGAAGCCATGTCAATCTCAGCGTGATTGGGTTGGCCGGTGAGGATGCTCCGGCTCACTTGGCTATCGGAGGAGGGGAAGAAGATCTTAGGCGTCTGAAGATGGAGCCCGAGGTATTGCTCCGCTGTGATGGAGAGTTTCGTTGTTGGAGCAGCTCCGGTGAGTTGTACGATGCCGAGGCTGAAGCAGGACAAGAGAGACAACGTTAACCTGAGTGGAATTCTAATAGGATCTCCAATAGATGACGTAAAATACGTAACCACAAAGTGCTAGCTGTAAAATACATCAGCCGCTCATCTCTGAACTTAACTATCGAAATTGAATTTAACTATCGAAACTGAACTTAACTGTCGAAACTGAATTTTGCTGCCGAAACTGAATTTTACTGTCGAAACTGAACGCACTAGAGGTGAGGCTCCACGTCAGTCGACTGACTTTTTCATCTCTGGTCAGTCGATTTTGCAGCCGTTGGATACGAAATCAAGGGCCTGCAATTCATCTTCAACCTCCACCCCCCGAGCCGCCAGCCACCACTGGCCAAACAGCCGCCCCCCGCCGCCCGCGACCTGCGGTGTGCTCATGTCTACTACACAACCTTCTTCTTGTAGACGTTGTTGGGCCTGCAAGTGCACAGGTTTGTAGGACAGTAGCAAATTTCCCTCAAGTGGATGACCTAAGGTTTATCAATCCGTGGGAGGCGTAGGATGAAGATGGTCTCTCTCAAGCAACCCTGCAACCAAATAACAAAGAGTCTCTTGTGTCCCCAACACACCCAATACAATGGTAAATTGTATAGGTGCACTAGTTCGGCGAAGAGATGGTGATACAAGTGCAATATGGATAGTAGATAAAGGTATTTGTAATCTGAAATTATAAAAACAGCAAGGTAACTAATGATAAAAGTGAGCGTAAACGGTATTGCAATGGTAGGAAACAAGGCCTAAGGTTCACACTTTCACTAGTGCAAGTTCTCTCAACAATAATAACATAGATAGATCATTTAACAATCCCTCAACATGCAACAAAGAGTCACTCCAAAGCCACTAATGGCGGAGAACAAACGAAGAGATTATGGTAGGGTATGAAACCACCTCAAAGTTATCCTTTTTGATCTATCTATTCAAGAGTTCGTAGTAAAATAACATGAACCTATTCTTTCCGCTCGATCCATCATAGAGTTCATACTAGAATAACACCTTAAGACACAAATCAACCAAAACCCTAATGTCACCTAGATACTCCATTGTCACCTCAAGTATCCGTGGGCATGATTATACGATATGCATCACAATCTCAGATTCATCTATTCAACCAACACAAAGTACTTCAAAGAGTGCCCCAAAGTTTCTACCGGAGAGTCAAGGCGAAAACGTGTGCCAACCCCTATGCATAGATTCCCAAGGTCACGGAACCCGCAAGTTTATCACCAAAACATACATCAAGTGGATCACGCAAATATCCCATTGTCACCACAGATAAACACAACAAGACATACATCAAGTGTTCTCAAATCCTTAAAGACTCAATCCGATAAGATAACTTCAAGAGGAAAACTCAATTCATCACAAGAGAGAAGAGGGGGAGAAACATCATAAGATCCAAGTGTAGTAGTAAAGCTCGCGATACATCAAGATCGTGCCATAGAGATAACACAAGAGAGAGAGAGATCAAACACATAGCTACTGGTACATACCGTCAGCCCCAAGGGTGAACTACTCCCTCCTTGTCATGGAGAGCGCCGGATGATGAAGATGGCCACCGGTGATGGGTTCCCCCTCTGGTAGGGTGCCGAAACGGGCTCCCGAGAGATTTTTGGTGGCTACAGAGGCTTGCGGCGGCGGAACTCCCGATCTATCTTGATATTCGATATTTTTAGGGTACGTAGGCTTATATAGGTGAAGGAAGTCGGTCGGGGGAGCCTCGAGGGGCCCACGAGAGGGTAGGGCACGCCCAGGGGGGGGGCACGCCCCCCTATCTCATGGCCTCCTCGAGGATCTTCTGACGTGAACTCCAAGTCTCCCGGACCATATTCTTCCCAAAAATCACGCTCCCGAAGGTTTCATTCCATTTGGACTCCGTTTGATATTCTTTTCTTCGAAATACTGAAACAGGCAATAAAACAACAATATGGGCTGGGCCTCCGGTTAATAGGCTAGTCCCAAAAGTAATATAAAAGTGTATAATAAAGCCCATAATCATTCAAAACATATAATTAAATAGCATGAATGCTTCATAAATTATAGATACGTTGGAGACGTATCAGCATCCCAAGCTAAATTCCTACTTGTCCTCGAGTAGGTAAATGGTAAAAGAAAGAATTTATGAAGTGTGAATGCTAGAAGGTGCACAAGTTTGATCAATGATAATTTCAATCACCTTTTCTAGCATGATTATATGTCATAACAGTAGTTCATCTCATAAAACTTTTCACGATCAAGTAACAAGCTATTCACATGTTAAAGCATAGACCATAAACTTTCTTGAAAACTAGCAAACTTCATTCTTAGTCATCAAACAATTGTAATTCATCTTATTATCAGGAATAGCAAACTCCACATACTCAACTATCATATAGTCTTCTACAATTGCTAACACTCACGCAATACTTGTGGTTATGAAGTCTTAATCAAACACTGAGAAAGATAGGGCTTATAGTGTTGCCTCCCAACGTATTCACCTTTGGGTGATGTCAACAATAATAGTTCATGCTAACTTACATTCAATTGGATATATATATATATCAGGATCACCCCAACACAAAGTGCTTGCCAAAGGATAAAATGAAAAAAGGAAAGGTGAAGATCACCTTAACTCTTGCATAAAGTAAAAGACATAAAGTAAAATATAGGCCCTTCGCAGAGGGAAGCAGAGGTTGTCATGCACTTTTAGGGTTGGATACAAAAAATCTTAATGCGAAAGAACGCCACTTTATATTGCCCCCTGTATATGGACCTTTATTATGCAGTCTGTCGCTTTTATTGCTTCCATAACAAGATCGTACAAATCTTATTTTCTCCACACAAATAAGGCATGCATATTTAGAGAGCAATTTTTATTGCTTGCACCGATGAAAACTTACTTGAAGGATCTTACTCAATCCATAGGTAGGTATGGTGGACTCTCATGACAAAAATTGGGTTTAAGGATATTTGGAAGCACAAGTAGTATCTCTACTTGGTGCAAGGAATTTGGCTAGCATGAGGGGGAAAGGCAAGCTCAACATGTTTGAATGATCCATGACAATATACTTTAACTGAGATGTGAGAAAGCATAACCCATTACGTTGTCTTCCTTGTCCAACATCAACTCTTTAGCATGTCATACTTAATGAGTGCTCACAATTATAAAATATGTCTAGGATAGTATATTTATATGTGAAATCTCTCTTCCTTCAATATTCTTTCATGAATTGTTCAAATGACCAATACAATGCTTGCTAACCTTCAATAAATTTATAACCTCTACTTCTTAGATGTGAAGTCATTACTCCCCTTGTGATAAGCAAATGAAACATATATAATTTCAGATTTATGACAATCAACTCATTCAACAATTTACTCATAGGATATAAGTGAAGCACACGAGTGAATGAAAAACTACTCCAAAAAGATATAAGTGAAGATCAATGAGTAGCTAAATAATTATGTAACTATATGAAGACTCTCTCTCATTAAAGAATTCCAGATCTTCGTATTTTATTCAAACAGCAAGCAAAGCAAAATAAAATGGCATTGCAAGGATAGCACGACTCATGTGAAGAAGCAAAAACTTAGGTTCAACCGATACTAACCGATAGTTGTTGAAGAAGAAAGGTGGGATGCCTACTGGGGCATCCCCAAGCTTAGATGCTTGATACTTCTTGAAATATTATCTTGGGGTGCATTGGGCATCCCCAAGCTTGAGCTTTTATGTCTCCTTAATTCCTCTCATATCATGGTTTCTCTTCTTTTTATCAAAAGCTTCATCCACACCAAACTCAACAAGAACTCGTGAGATAGGTTAGTATAAACCAATGCAAAACCTTATCATTTTCTACTGTAACAAATCACTAAAATTATTATTCAACATTGCATACTAAATGCCTCTGCATATTTAATACTCCTATCCTCAAATAGAATCATTAAACAAGCAAACATACGCAAACAATGCAAACATAACAGCAATCTGCTAAAACAGTATAGTCTGAAAAGAATGCAAGATTCATCATACTTCCCTAACTCCAACAATTATGGGAAAAATACGATGCTGTATAAGATTTATCAGAGCTCAATATTCAAAAATATTCAATCTTATATCCTTCTCTGACTTTTCTAGGTAATTTTTGCAACAGCGGCAAACTTTCTGTTTTCAAACAACAACATGTATACTTGCAAAATAAGCATGGCAAAGGCTATCCTTGACATTTTTATTGAAAATAAAGATGCATAACATTATTCTAAATAACAGCAAGCATAAACTAATAAAATAAAATGATGCTCCAAGCAAAACACATATCATGTGGCGACTAAAAATATAGCTCCAAGTAAAGTTACCGATGAACGAAGACGAAAGAGGGGATGCCTTCCGGGGCATCCCCAAGCTCAGGCTCTTGGTCGTCATTGAATATTACCTTGGGGTGCCTTGGGCATCCCCAAGATTAGGCTCTTGCCACTCTTTATTCCATAGTCCATTGAATCTTTACCCAAAACTTGAAAACTTCAACCACACAAAACTCGAAACAAAACTCGTAAGCTTCGTTAGTATAAGAAAATAAAACCACCACTTAGGTACTGTAATTAACTCATTATAATTTCATATTGGTGTAATATCTACTGTATTCTAACTTCTCTATGGTTCATACCCTCCGATACTACTCATAGACTCATCAAAATAAGCAAACAACACATAGAAAATAGAATCTGTCAAAAACAGAACAGTCTGTAGTAATCTATATCAAACGTATACTTCTGGAACTCAAACAATTCTGAAATAAATTGCTGGACCTGAGTAATTTTTCTATTAATCATCTGCAAAAAGAATCAACCTAAAATAGCTCTCCAGTAAAAAATTGCAGCTAATCTCGTGAGCGCAAAAGTTTCTGTTTTTACAGCAAGATCACATAAACTTCACCCAAGTCTTCCCAAAGGTTCTACTTGGCACTTTATTGACACAAAAGCTATAAAAACTGATTACTATAGTAGCATAATCATGTGGACACACAAAAAAAGTAAGTATAAATATTGGGTTGTCTCCCAACAAGCGCTTTTCTTTAATGCCTTTTTAGCTAGGCATGATGATGCTAATGATGCTCACATAAAAGATAAGAATTGAAACATAACGGGAGCATCATGAAGCATATTACTAGCACATTTAAGCCTAATCCACTTCCTATGCATAGGTATTTTGTGAGTAAATGACTTATGGGAACAATAATCAACTAGCATAGGAAGGCAAAACAAGCATAACTTCAAAATTTTAAGCACATAGAGAGGAAACTTGGTATTATTGCAATTCCTACAAGCATATGTCCCCCCCTCATAATAATTTTCAGTAGCATCATGAATGAATTCAAAAATATAACCAGCACCTAAAACATTCTTTTCATGATCTACAAGCATAGAAAATTTACTACTCTCCACATAAGCAAATTTATTCTCATCAATAGTAGTGGGAGCAAACTCAACAAAATAACCATCATGTGAAGCATAATCCAATTGAAAGCTAAAATCATGATGACAAGTTTCATGGTTATCATTATTCTTAATAGCACACAAGTCATCACAATAATCATCATAGATAGCAACTTTGATCTCATAATCAATTAGAACCTCTTCCAAAATAGTGGAATCATCACTAAATAAAGTTGACACTCTTCCAAATCCACTTTCATGTTCATCACAATAAGATCCAACATCCTCCAAAATAGTGGGATCACTACTTCCTAAAGTTGAAACTCTTCCAAACCCACCTTCATCAATATAATCATCATAAATAGGAGGCATGCTATCATCATAATAAATTTGCTCATCAAAACTTGGGGGACAAAAAATACCATCTTCATCAAACATAGCATCCCCAAGCTTGTGGCTTTGCATATCATTAGCATCATGGATATTCAAGGAATTCATACTAACAACATTGCAATCATGCTCATCATTCACATATTTCATGCCAAGCATTCTATGTAATTCTTCTTCTAGCACTTGAGCACAATTTTCCTTTTCATCATACTCATGAAAGATATTAAAAAGATGAAGCGTATGAGACAAACTTAACTCCATTTTTTTGTAGTTTTCTTTTATAAACTAAACTAGTGATAAAACAAGAAACAAAAAGATTCGATTGCAAGATCTAAAGATATACCTTCAAGCGCTAACCTCCCCGGCAACGGTGCCAGAAAAGAGCTTAGTTGACGGGGTGTGAGTGCCGCTTACCTAGCCTCCCCGGCAACGGTGCCAGAAAAGAGCTTGATGTCTACTACACAACCTTCTTCTTGTAGACTTTGTTGGGCCTGCAAGTGCACAGGTTTGTAGGACAATAGAAAATTTCCCTCAAGCGGATGACCTAAGGTTTATCAATCCGTGGGAGGCGTAGGATGAAGATGGTCTCTCTCAAGCAACCCTGCAACCAAATAACAAAGAGTCTCTTGTGTCCCCAACACACCCAATACAATGGTAAATTGTATAGGTGCACTAGTTCGGCGAAGAGATGGTGATACAAGTGCAATATGGATAGTAGATAAAGGTATTTGTAATCTAAAATTATAAAAACAACAAGGTAACTAATGATAAAAGTGAGCGTAAATGGTATTGCAATGATAGGAAACAAGGCCTAAGGTTCATACTTTCACTAGTGCAAGTTCTCTCAACAATAATAACATAGATAGATCATATAACAATCCCTCAACATGCAACAAAGAGTCACTCCAAAGCCACTAATAGCGGAGAACAAACGAACAGATTATGGTAGGGTACGAAACCACCTTAAAGTTATCCTTTTTGATCTTTCTATTCAAGAGTTCGTAGTAAAATAACATGAAGCTATTCTTTCCGCTCGATCCATCATAGAGTTCATACTAGAATAACACCTTAAGACACAAATCAACCAAAACCCTAATGTCACCTAGATACTCCTTTGTCACCTCAAGTATCCGTGGCATGATTATACGATATGCACCACAAAATCTCAGATTCATCTATTCAACCAACACAAAGTACTTCAAAGAGTGCCCCAAAGTTTCTACCGGAGAGTCAAGATGAAAACGTGTGCCAACCCCTATGCATAGTTTCCCAAGGTCACGGAACCCGCAAGTTCATCACCAAAACATACATCAAGTGGATCACGCGAATATCCCATTGTCACCATAGATAAACACGGCAAGACATACATCAAGTGTTCTCAAATCCTTAAAGACTCAATCTGATAAGATAACTTCAAGAGGAAAACTCAATTCATCACAAGAGAGTAGAGGGGGAGAAACATCATAAGATCCAACTATAATAGCAAAGCTCGCGATACATCAAGATCGTGCCATAGAGAGAACACGAGAGAGAGAGAGAGAGAGAGATCAAACACATAGCTACTGGTACATACCCTCAGCCCCGAGGGTGAACTACTCCGTCCTCGTCATGGAGAGCTCCGGGATGTTGAAGATGGCCACCGGTGATGGGTTCCCCCTCTGGTAGGGTGCCGGAACAGGCTCCTAAGATGTTTTTGGTGGCTACAGAGGCTTGCGGCGGCGGAACTCCTGATCTATCTTGATATTCGATGTTTTTAGGGTACGTAGGCTTATATAGGTGAAGGAAGTCGGTCGGGGGAGCCTCGAGGGGCCCACGAGAGGGTAAGGCGCGCCCAGGGGGGTGGGCACGCCCCCCTATATCGTGGCCTCCTCGAGGATCTTCTGGCGTGAACTCCAAGTCTCCCGGATCACATTCTTTCCAAAAATCATGCTCCCGAAGGTTTCATTCCGTTTGGACTCCGTTTGATATTCCTTTTCTTCGAAATACTAAAACAGGCAATAAAACAGCAATATGGGCTGGGCCTCCGGTTAATAGGTTAGTCCCAAAAGTAATATAAAAGTGTCTAATAAAGACCATAATCATTCAAAACAGATAATAAAATAGCATGAATGCTTCATAAATTATAGATACGTTGGAGACGTATCATGCACCGCCCAGCCCGCCCCGAAAACACTCCCCACCGTCGGTCCGCCGCGGCCCCGGCCATCCCTCTAGGCCCCCCGTGCCGAGCTTTTTCTCCGGCGATCCCCAAGCCACCGCCCCACCACCGTCGGCGACCACCGCCCCCACCCTGAACCCTAAGATAGATAGTGGGGTACCTCTCCGGCGAGCCCACCTCGCCGCTGCGGCTCATTCTTCCTTAACTCCGGCGAGTCCCCACACCCCCTAAAAATTGACTGACCCAATAGTCGATTCAGTCAACTGAAGTGTAGCTAAATTGGAGCAGCATTGCAAGCAAGAGCAAGAGCGAGAGCAGCAGCGCGAGCAAGAGCAAGAGCAGACCAGGCAGGGGACCGAGAGCAAGAGTAGAGTAGCAGCATGAGCGAGAGGTAAAGCAGGAGCAGCTCCTACTGATGTGGATATCGCCGCCGAGGGAGCGACATCGTGGAGGAAGTGGCCGGCGACGCCGCCGTGGATGGAGCCGCGACGTGTCGGCTCGGGACCGAGCACCGACAGCACCGTGAGATCGAATCTAGAAGAAAATGCGATGCTTAGTGTACTACCTCTTTGGTGGTGTCGATTAGGCTGCAGCTTCATCCGAGAAAACGGTGATGATGCTTCTCTTCCGGTGGTGCAGGTGAAGACGGCGGTGTAGGAATGGAGGTGGCGCGAAAGACGAGGGGAACGTCAAGGCAGCTCCTTGGAGGTGGAGGACGGGGTGGCTGAACCGGCGGGACAACGAGATCGATGACGGATCCTCATCTGGTACGGTGGACGAGGGACATCGAGGTGTTGCTATGGACGACATCGTCGGGGAAGAGGCTCCGGCTGGGTGGCGGACGGAGGAGGGTGTGGGGCTTTGCGTGTTTTTGCGGCCTCGGTGTACGAATGGGTGGGCGGATGGGATGGGAGTGGGGAACCATGGCTTAGGGATGCGCTTGTCTGAAATGTGGGGTAAGTTACAAAAGTACCCCCACCGATTTGAGGCGGTTCTTTCGGTTTAGGGGTACCACGGGCATTTCAGGTGTCGGGATTTCACAGGAGGTGGGAGTTTTCGCGTGCGTTGTAATTTTGGAATAGCAAGGCGCGGGCTGAGATGGAGGAAGTTGTCGGAACACAACGAGACAAACATATATCTTAAATATTTCGGGGTAACAAGGCGCGGGTTGAAGAGGCGGGAGTTTTGCAGCACGATAGACAGAGACACTAGCTTGAAATTTCGGCATAACAAGGCGCATCTTGAAATTTCGGGAGAACAAGCTTAACGTGTATCCAAAAAAAGACAATTCACACCTCATCACTAGAGAGAGCCATGTCCCGTTTTGCTATATTACTAGAAATGCATTCAAATACAACAAAAAATAAAAAAATTGGGAGAACAAACATAATGTGTACAGTACCAAAACAATTTGCACTTCCCTCAATAATAAAAAAACAAAGTGTGTTGTCTAGCATATGGACTAAATTTGAGTACATTTTCCCTGCTTGAATGGGATTGTACTCGGGTTAGTTATACAACCATCTAAATATCGTCTTCACAACACATGACATGAATATAGGAGAAGTAAATTCCTATATAAATACGAACTACATGTACATACGATCTCAAATTCAAATATATGTATCCATTTTGTGTTGAATTCAAATCATAGTACATGTATGCTCTAGCTAGATGTTCAGAATCTAAACCATGTGTGATATACTACGTACAATGTGTTTAACACGCACAACACACACACAAACACCATTTAGACTAGTAAGGTACACATGCATTGCACACATGAGATTTGGCAACCAAATTATGAATAAATACCACATTATAACATGTAAGCTTTGAGTTGTATATGCATGATGTAGATGTCCGTTTAATTCTTATAGTTCATTTCATTCGAAATCATCTAGTTTTTATAAGAAAGCTAATCTATTTTAAGATTCATGGAATTGTGCATTGTAAGGCATAAAGTAAAAACAAATAATGTCAAATCATGTAGAAAAACATTTGGGCAATTATAATACGGAAGATTCTAGAACAAAGAAGAAGTGCTTGTGTTTTGAGGTTTGTGCATTATGCTTAAGTTCAACCAAGGAGTCTTCTAGATTGTACATGTGACAAAATCTGGTGGAATCTAGATGATATCCAACGGCCAGTAGTTCTCAAATTTGCCATCTCTGCACCATCGGATTGGCCTCATCCAACGACCATCTTTCAAAGTTAAAGTTACCCACACACTATATAAAAATATAAATTATAATATATATAGGGGTATAGATATAGATTTGTGATGCGAAAGCCACCCATCATCTCCAATTAGAATAGTGTGTCCATGCACAGATGCAATGTGGCCAAACAATGTCTGCCATCGGTATCTCAAATTCAAATCAGTCTGACCTTGTTCAATGTGTACACATTACAACATGCTCATTTCCAAACCACACCACGTAGATCTCCGTTATATTCATGCATGCATGGGTTTCAAACATCATGATCTCTTATTCAAATATTTGAATTCAACTTTACATTGATTATGACCTCACCTAGTCTTTTACACCCACACAGTCGTCTTCTCTTTATAATTGTACCACTAACTTTCTCTCGTGCATGCATGCACACACACTACCAGTCGGCATTATCCATCGGACACATGCAATCTTTTTCTTCAGGTCGGTCTCCCATGAAGGCACACACACACACATCCCCCTCTCCATCATATCGGGCATTCTTTATCTCTCACGTGCATGCACAACGATTGATGTTCCTCTATGTGTGTGTGTATATAGCTAGGTCTTTCATAGTTTTCCACACAAACCAATCAATCTATATATCTAGTGAGGTCTCACCCTCTTTCCCACGTCCACATCGATCAATCTATACCTCTCTATATAGGATTACATATATAGCTAATACACCCACATTAATTATATATCCAACGTCCCCCTCCACTCAGCCCCTCGCACCATCTTCTAGCCCCCCACCAGATTTTGCCACATGTACAATCTAGCAGACTCCATGGTTGAACTTAAGCATAATGCACAAACCTCAAAACAACAGTGGTTCTCCTTTGTTCTAGAATCTTCTGTATCATAACTACCCAAACTTTTTTTCTAGTTGAATTGTCATCATTTGTTTTTACTTTATGCTTTACAACGCACAATTCCATGAATCATAAAATAGATTAAGGGCTTCTTTGATTCATAGGATTCTCAAAGGAATTCTGGAGGATTCTAATCCTTAGGAGTTTTTCCTATCTTGGTTGTTTGATTCGTAGGATTGTAAACCATAGGAATGATATGATTCATTTGAACTAGATTTCATAGGAAACATCCCATCCACTCAAACCTCTTTGAAAGAATTTTGCATTTTTATATGCACAATCAAACACTCGTACAGTCCTGTAGGATTCAAGATGACATTCCACTCTAATCCCATGTTTTTCCTATTCCCGCGATTTGGAAATCCTACGAATCCAAGAGTCCCTAGCTTTTCTATAAAAACTAATTGATTTTGAATGGGATGAACTATAAGAATCAAACGAAGGTCTACATCAGGCATATATGACTCAGAGCTCACATGCTATAGTGTGGTATTTATTCATAATTTGGTTGCAAAATCTGATGCGTGTTATGCACGTGTACCTTACTAGTACTTCGAGTTTGTGCAAAACACGTAAATTAGAATTCCAATGGCACGCTACACAGTGTCTCTCTTACAGTTCATGAAGCCACATGGCACATGTGGAGGCGTTGTCGCAACCTCCTTGTGTGGATTGATCACAGTGACGTGCTGTTGGTTCCAGAAGAATGTACTCGTCCTCCCTGAGCCACACTGGCGGTACATGCACGAAGTGAAGATGTGCATGCACGCCACACACACACTCATTCCCTCGCACGCACACGCAGGTACATGGGAGGACGCAATTTTGTACCAAGATCCACCCCATGTGATAATTTGATGCGTGTAAAGTCTTTCACTTCATTGATGGTCAATTAATACAGCGCATGCAAATTGAGTGGACGTGAGGGCGAAAGAAAGACATTACTAGTCCACTGCACGCATAATATTTACACATTTGAGCAGTGTAGTCTACTTGAAATTTATGTTCCACTAAACTCATCGGGAGCCGTTTCAGGCCTCGAAACCAAAACCATCAATTTATCTTTACCTTGTTCCCATCACATTCAGAAGTACTAGTGCTACAATTAAGTGCAAGCCTGCTCACACCTACTAGTACGTACCAAACCTGAACGTGTTCCCGCTATGCAGGTATTAGTATTAGTGCTAGTACTTAGGTTATAAAAAGGGGAACTACCTAACCGAAAATTACTCTACCTTTCCTCCTCATAGGTGTTTCTTCTTCGTCCATCCTTGCCATGGCCGGTGAGCAGAGCTCTAGGTTGAGAACTACTCGTAACAAGGGAGCGGCAACCAAGGCTATGAAAAAAAAGAGGGCTCGCCGCCACGCAGAGACCTCGAAAGATCTCTCACGGGCAGGCAATGGCTCCCAGGAGCGCCCTAGCCGCGGAGGCGAACATGCCGAGCTGATGGTGCTAGAGTCGTTATCCCTCGACGGCATGCCCGATCAGCTAAATAAGCACCTCAATAAGCAGAAGGAGTTCATCCATGGCTTGGTGGAGCTGCTGAAGGAGAGCCTCGACGACATGCCCACTGAGCTCAATAAGCATGGGCAGTTGACCGCCGACTTGGTGATGCTACTGAAGAAGAGCATTGCCTCAGAGAAGAAGGCAACAGGCAAAATCCTACAACTTTAGGAGGACACGACGAAGCTCTGCCATGAGCTCGACCTGCTGGAGGAGAAGAATACCGGCTGGAAGAAGCTGCATGAGAATAGTAGTTCCTCGATGAAGATGCTGCAGGCCCTCGTCATGGAATAGAAGGAGGAGTTGGCGAAGCTCCACATCGAGCACCCGGTTGCTGTCAAGGTATGCAATGCGGCCGTGGAACAGATGATGAAGGCTCGCGTCGATAAATCCCGTGTAATGGATAGAATGAAGAAGCTGGCGGAGGAGACGCGCAAGGAGATGGAGGTCGTGGAGGCGAAGAAGAAGCAGTTACGACTCCACGGTGAATTAGATCATCTGGGGTGATAATATTCCTTCTTCTTTTGCTCCTATGTTTCTTCTTTTGCTTTGGGTGTTTCGCCGCACGTGTTACATTCTTTGTGAGGCATGAATAGAACAATGCTAACAATGAGAGGACTACCAAATTAGATCATTTTTATCGCCATATGGCACTGAGCTACCGTGTTTCGTGCTCCTCCGTCATAGTACTACTCCAGTGGAAAAACTTGAGTATACCGCACGGTTCTTTGCTCGTCCTTAGGTCGTCGGCACATTTATACGAGCAGTCAAATCAGAAGGCCCCGCCTTCCAGTAGTAATGAGCCGTCAAATCACATAGGCCCTCGCCTCTTGCGAAAACGACCAAGCTAGACTACCCCGCCCTCTAGCCTTTAAAAAAATGTATACTTTTGTACAGTAGTAGTATCGATGGATTGCACCATGGAGAAAAACTAACAAGATGAAATTAAATAAAAAAGGTGGTACATATAGAGAGCGCTCGTCGCAAAATTATGCATATAGTACTATTAAAGAAATAAAGAAATTAGCATACCTATTTAATTCTTGGGTTCTTATTATTTATGGCACTAGTTGTGTATCACTACTCAGTTTTGCCATTAGAAGTTACAACTACTCAACAATGCCATCGATCCGTGAGATACCTGCTAAAAATGCAACTAGATATCTAAAAAATGCCATCGTTAAGTTACATGTTTGCTCAAAAATGCCATTAGACATTGTTATTTTCATGTCAAACGCGTTGACCATGTTACATGACAAAAATAAGCCGATTCTCACAATGATAAGTGTGGCCCCTCTTGTCGGGAGTAAACAAGCGAATAATTTTATAGGAAAATAAGAACGTTGTTGGGATCAAGTAGGCCCCACACTTTATTTTACTGTAGTGAGATAGAGGGAGAGCTGGCATGTTGGTCCATCGGTATTTATGTCATTATAACGTGGCAAAAGAGATTTGAGTCACAATAATGGTGTCCAGCACAACACACCCCTCAAATAAAACTAAGCGCCTTGGAATTCTTTGGCAAAACTAAGCACCCTGAAATTCTTTGACAACTAAACTGCTGGCTATATGATGTTGGCCATATATATTGTACGTATATAATGTGAAGAAGCGAATGGTAGTACTATACCAACTAAAAGATGAAATGTAAGAAATACTAGTATGTACGTACTGAAGGGTTAAAGTAATGAGAAGAAATATAACATAGTTCTGCTGGGGGCTCAGCACAACACACCCCTCAAATTAAACTAAGTACACCTGAAATTAAACTAGGCAACTAATCTGGTAGACACTACATTAGAACCACCATGAGCAATGACACTGCCACCTTACTCGAAGTCCTTGTCCACGTCCTCGACTTCGTCCTTGTCCCTCTTCCTCTTGGCTGATACTTCTTTGCTTGAACCGCACACTTGGCTCTTGCTCTTCATCCAACCCTTGTAGATATTGAAACAAAGGTAGCCGTCCATTGCAGCATAGTGGATGTGGTCTATATCTAGTACATTCCATTGCCATGCATGACGATGAAACGTGTGCAGAGGTTTCTCCAATTTACCGTACGAAGGATGAACCATGGCTCCTGCCAGGATCAGCATTGAAGGCTGACCACGAGAGGGCAGCAGCCGATTCTTCTGGGGGTCGACGGGGTTGCCTACAATGAGTCCTATCCGACCCAGGACATCCTTGTCGTTCCTAAAGTCTACAGTAATGAATTTCACTCTTTTGTCCTTGAGGAAGTTCTTAAAATCCTGGCACTCAATGTCGGCATGGCATATGTGGTAGACCAAGCATAAGTCATGCACACAAACTTGGATCACGGCGGGCTTCTTCTTCTCTTCCTCCTATAGATCCTTCTCTTGTCCCAGGACTATGGTGTATTCAACATCTAGCCCAGCGACCCACTCATCATTTGAGTTTTCGAACATGCGTCTGAAGCGAGCAAGGCATCCTTTCACCATCGCGGAAGAACGGGAGTAGATGACGTCGAACTCATCGCCGGTGATGGTTCTAACCTTGTACTCACCGCCGATCATGGAGATTTGGGACACCATGTATTTGGGAGGAGGGTTAGGATTAGTGGAACTACCGTAATGTGAAAGGACAGGACGACTAGGAGCGAACTGCCGTAATGTTAAAGGACGTCCGGTGACGAGTAGGTGCGAACTGCCAGCGGTTTTTCGATTGTAAAATTGCTGAGTGGGGCGTGCGAACAGTAGGGTAGTGGCTTGCCTGTGGATAAATGGATTCATGCACAATACTATGGGGGCCCAATTAGATGTCATGTCTACTCGATGACCAATTAAATGGCTTTCGATGTCATGTCAAGCGTCAGGAAAATTACAGGTGATACGAAGGTTTCCATTCTCCCGTGATACGGGCTTCCGAGAGCCCTTGGATCTGAGATTGAACGGTTGCATGGCGTGATTCTAGACATATGAATATCTTATCCTGGAGGGTTATTCTGCAAATTTTCAGCAACTTAGCATGCGACCGTTCGATCTCAGATCCAAGGGGTGCCAACAGACCGTATCATGGTCGCGCCTACCACGACAGTCGCCTCGCTCGCGCGGTCGCGCCCTTGGAGATTTAACACAATGTGTTAGGCTATCTGATGTTGGCATGTCATACATAGTCATCATTTAGTCACTCATACTACAACAAGGTTAGCTATAAGGTTGGCTATAAGAGTATTTTTTTACTTCTCTCTATCACTTTCTTCATAGTATTTATTGCATTTGCCAAGGAGTGACCTCTTCCAACGAAATATTGCTTAGATGAGGTGCTAAGGGCATTAAATGGCTTAGCAATCAAGTCCCCAACGCATAGGTGCTTAGTTTTTTGTTGCTAAGTTTGCTTCATTTAATTAGCTATAGGCTCAAAATTGTCTTTTCACCTAGGTACACGTGCTTAGCACCGTTTCTTCCTTGGGTCACCAAACTAGTCTCTCTCTTCTTAATTAACTTGCCACATCAGATTTTATGCCTATGTGGCAAGCTTAGCACCTATAGGAGCAAGAAAGTACAATAGTGGGCTATAAGCCCGCTTTACATGGCATTTTTGCATATGTGGAGGAAAGAGGCAAGGAAAAAGTGGAGTGAGCTCTCATGCAAGAGCCAGCCTCTACATGGTGGAGCATTGGGAGAGGCACCTGTATGGAGGTGGTCAAGAATCGGGAGACTCACGCCGGTCATAGCGCCGCAGTTAAAATGATAATGGCAAGTCAAATCATGGGGCCCCACCTGTCCAGCAATAACTCGCTGTCAAATCACACAGCCCTACGTTTGCAGCAACCTACTCCCTCATCTTCTCGCATCTCTGTCGAACTGACTAGGCGGAACTGCCCCGCCTACCATGCAGGAAAAGCCCCGCCCTCGACTTTTAAATAGTACAGTATACTTTGTATCCATGGATTGCGCCATAGAGCAAAGCATCAAGAAAACGACGATACACATGTACGGAGTATACAACACGCCCGTCGCGTTCGCGTCACACCCCAGACGGTCGGTCGGTCTGGCACGCCGCTCTCTGAATGGAATGCATGCCATATTGCGTTTGCACACACATGTGGGACCGCAATTGAGAACCGACCATAGGCACACTCCCTGGCCTTGCAAGTCGGGTGAGTTAATAGAAGAGAGAGACGAGTGATAGTACTAGAGAAGTGTTGTACATACGTTCGTGCCTGGACGATCCCTGCAAGACATGGAAGATCAGTTCGTCCATGCATGTGACCAGACTCCAGCAGACACGCCTGGATTGGCTATCGTGGACATATCGTGCAGGCTGTGTTGTACAGGGCCGCAGTTCCAGTGAGAAATCTAAAAAAAGTTTCTTGTCATCTCGCAAAATTAGGTGTCTTGTGCTTCGGATCACTGCGAGGGTTAAACAGCGACAACTGAGTTGGGCTAGTCATTGGGGGCACATGCACGAAGACTACTCGGCTGCCATCTAGGTCAAGTCGGCTATGTTAATTAGGACATCTATCGACAGACCCCTTTTCTACGAGTTTATTTTTAATTTGAGCTGTGATCCTCTTCTAGTTTGTCCGTCGAGATTCATGTTGTCTCCTTTGGGCAGTGAGGTTATGATTTCTTGTCATGTGGTATTTTTTCATGTTATATGTTATAATCCGGTGCTTCAGATCGAAATGACGACAACTGTGCCTCCGGGGCATGTGCATGAAGACTTCTCGACAGTCATTGACGAGGTCAAGCCGGCTCCGGTAGACAAAAGAAAACTAGTACTCCACTATATAGGCAGGAGCCTCCATGCTTGCTTGCTAGTGTTGCTCTCTTCACACTGTCTCATCCTCTCCAGATCTAAACATGACAGTGGTGGCCACACTCCCTCTGCTCACCACTGGTCACAGATCCAGCCGGATCCTCTTCGCTGGGAAGGGTGACAAGGTGCAACATTCACGCGGTCGTCCTCGACGACGGCTCTTACCCACTGCCAGCGCGTCCTGATCAGTGGGCCTTGCCGTTCTCTCCCAAGCACTGCTGGCGAGGGAGGGCCTCCGACCCCTTCTTCCTTGCTACCGTAGTGTGGGCAGATCCGGCCTCCTGCCGCCCACCTAGCGACATCCCGGCAACCTTCAGGTATAACTTCCTTCGAAACCAGCCTTACTCTACTTCCCGAGCTCCTGATGTCGCTGCATTTGTATCTTTTACTATTTCTCAGCCCCCCTCGTAGATAGGATCGACCGGCTGTTCGAAAACCACCTAAATTTTTACTGTTAAGAGGTAAAACTAGTTCATGCACTCGAATCTAGTACTACTTGGTTCAAACAAGGAAGAAAGGGGGTGGGGGGTGGGGGAAGATTTGTTACCTGAATCTAGGACTTGGTCGAAAGAGGAAATAATGGGGGCAAAAAGTAGCAGAGACTGGCTATCCAACTGGTCTCTAGGTCTAATAGGGAAATAAAGGGAAACGCAGTACAAACTCAATATAAACCCGCTCTATTGGTTGAAAAAGGAAAGAAAGTGGGGACTGGGGGACAAGTCAACAGAGTAAGTCCAGCACTAGATTTGCTAGCCTCACACAGGATAAGTTGCTTCTTTTCGTTAGAAATGCAACTGTCCTGGTCCGTCTACTCTCCTGTGCCCAAATACCGACTATGTAGAAGCTGTTAATATAATGTTGCTGGTAAAGTGAAGCAATGGCACCATTAAAGTAATGTCGTATTTAACAGTTGTCATAGTTAATCCTAATGCCCACACTAATATCTAGAAATGCTGCTGCTTTAGAAATTGCTACTGTCCTTGTAGGATTGCCATTCAGATAAGGAACATGCTTCTTTTCATTTGATGCATGTTTCATCACTTGTTAGTCACCCTCCTTCCCACCTTTTTTGTGCAAACAAAGATATACATTTCACGCTCGATCTTAGTTGAACTGCACAAATGATATCCAAATTATAGTTGAACATCCCAGGAGCTTCACAACCAACCTTGATGTTGCTCAATTTTATTGCAACTATTGAAGAAGAAGCTCTGTGGGTTTTGTTTTCTAATGGAAATGGAATCGGGGCTGGAGCCCTTTTCTTAAAAAAAGGAGAAGAAGCTGCTAGCTCATGGGACATTGCTTCATTTTAGGTGAACTGCACCAAAAGGTCCCATGAATTGAATCATTAATGTTGGTGACTGGTGTCATCCCTTCTATGATGGCGTTGACTGCAGATATGGTTCCCATCATGAGGTATGTTCCTTTTTGGTCTGACCGTTTGCCAAAGATCCTGCATGTTGATCCTGCTCTTGTGCTACTGTTTTGGCACTGCCATGATAAAGCAGTAATGTTATTATTTTGCAGCTTAATCTAGTGGTACTATTAATTTGAGACAATATTTTGGCACCGCTAGTGCCACTGTTTTTTTATATATCAAAAGAGGGGGTTCCCTCTGATTTCATTAAAGAAATCCAACCATAGAGAACCATTATCTGACAACATCTCAGTGTAAATGGGCAGTTATGCAACTATTACTAGAGCGGACTGAGTACTAGTAGGAGACAAGTTCGCCACACAAGCTAGGCAGGTAGGGGGACGCAACACCAGCTCGACCAAGTTTGGATTACAACCCAAATGCTACCACAAAAACATCAGGGGGAAGATAGGGACTGAAAGAGCCAGCTTCAGCATCCCAGTCTAAGCACCCCCGGCCTTCATCCTTGCGACGCACGGTACACCTTGTTTGCCACCTGCTCGACCCTAGTGTCACTAATAAAATGAAGTAATAATACAGTTAAAATAGAGTGTGTGTCCTCTCTATCATTTCATTTCCAATGTAGATAAAGAAAGTGCTTCTCTTTGTTAATGTATGTTTCATCAACTAGTCCCATTGTTATTGTTTAAGCGTTTTTGCAAACTGGGGTGCTTAATTTTAGTTGATCTGCACAAAAATAGAGATTTGAATGTCTCAAGGCCCCTCCTTGTACTACCCCTCTACACTAATGTTCATCACTGGCAGAAGGTGTATCTAGGAGACTTGGGATGATTTCCAGTATGAGGCGTACAGTATGAGGCGTCGCAGGGCCCATCTCACCCTCGCAGCATGGCATACTATGATACTATCGCAATATTTCATTCTATTGATTTTGTGTGTTTCATCAACTAGTGCCACTATAATGTAATCACGCTTTTTCATTATCTGTGCAAACAGGGTTATTCAACTGCATTTTGGTGGAACTACACAAATGTACGGATGGAACCGGCATATATGCAGAGTGCGAGGTGTGCCAAGTAAAAATTACCGACACCAACCATGCTCCATGCACGCATTGGCATCCACCGCCACCAGTGGGATGTGTGGCGCTCTCTGTGGACGGATCTTTCTCGGCAGCAAATCCTCTAACAAAATACTAGTAGCTTATATTGGCAGTTTTCTAGGGAGTACTCTTTTCTGAAAGAAGCACCAATCTATTTTTCTTTATTTGTACACAATGTCACAACTTTGACCCAAAGGTCTAGAGCTATTTTAGGGTGATTGGCATAGTAATCGGAGATTGATTGTAAGCATGATTTTCATTAGCTGTCAGACTGATTGTAAGCATGAGCAGGTGGAAGATTAGGTTAGTGGGAAGCTTACCTTAAACCCTGCCGCCGCCGTTGAAATGAGGCGAGCATCGAGGGAACCGTGGAGAACGGCGGGGAAGCGACATCGCGCCATCCGACCTCCTCTTGTGGTGGGAGAATGAATACTCATGTGGCTCCGGCTGGCTCTGCACCCTCACGAACGACACACGATACTCGATCAATTCGTTATCCTCTGGGTGCTCGACCTTTGACCTGTACGCCTACCACCTCCGCCTGACTTTCTCCTCGGGCGAATCTGTCTGCTCCATCACCCAGAGGAGATACTTGATGAACTCGATGGACTGTGGCGTGACTGCCGCCGAGGAGTACATGTACATCGCCACCCTCATTGCCGCGTCTCGCTCTTTCGCATACATTGCCACATGGCCCTCATCGTCCTCTAAATCTCCCACTCATTGTCAAACCCAAGTAAGGATCTCCTTCAACCTGGCTAACTTTGCTTGGGAGCCGCCAGCGATCTGCCTGATTGGCTACTGCATCCTCTCCATAGATGTCCTTCTGAGTGGTCCGGTGCTAGCTTTGGAAGATGGGAGGAGAGACGGTGGTCTTGCAATAGAGAAGAGGGAGAGGCGAGATGGTGATTTTGGAATGGAGATGATGGAGAGGAGAGGAGGTGGTTTTGCAATGGAGAAGAGGGAGAGGCGAGACGGTGGTTTTGGAATGGAGATGATGGAGAGGAGAGGAGGTGGTTTTGCAATGGAGAAGAGGGAGAGGAGCGTGCGGCAGCGATTTAGGATTGGACGAGAGGGCCGGCGCGCTGTGACTGGATCAAAATCAAAATCAATTTACCCTTCAGTTAAGAAAGCGACCCCACATTAACTAGTCTCCCTTTTATTCTGGGTCATAATTTACCATGATTTTCGCAAATAAAATATATGTTATACATTGCAAAAATAATATAATTTGAAAGTACATTCAGATACGAACCAAACGATATAATTTTTGGTGACATGCATTCACATTTTGCTTGTCAAATACAGTACGTGGTCAAACTTTGACCCAAAATACGCAAAACAAAAAAATACTTCCAAGACCAGCGCCACTCTTCCGCTCTTCTCCTCTTAAATCACTGCCGCTCCTCTCCTGTTCCAATCTAAATCCAGCGTCGCTCCTCTCCTCTTCCATTTCAAAACCACCGCCCCTCCTCTCATGTTCCAATCCAAAACCCGTGTCGCTCCTCTCCCATTCTAATCCAAAACCAGCGCTGCTCCTCTCCCATTCCAATCCAAATCCAGGGTTGTCAGTATTTGCAGGTTGTGAATTGTGTTTTTTGTTGTGTATTTTGAGAGTACTTTCAGATATGAATGTCTTTTGAATTTCAGATTTGCAGTATTGAGCATATGAAGTATTTTATGAATTCTAGAGATCTATTTTTAGCACTTTAAAAATGTAGTTTCATTGGAGTATAAAAGTGCAGACAATGTGATTCTCAGAGAAGACACTGCAAGTTTAAGTTTTAGATAAGAAACTGCAAGTTCAATTTCAGATAAGAAACTGCAACTTTCAGAGGCAGAACATTTATATTAACACGGCCTTTTCAAACAGGGTTAACATCATGTTGGAAGTTTTATTCATGGTAGAAAATGGAACTACCAGCAAGTTAACATCATGCTGATCAACATTCATGCATAGCACATCTTCATATGATGCACAGTCAAAAAGATATGCTATTTTCAAAATGCCCACACAATGTCGAGTGTGCGAAAAACAGAGAAAACGAGGGACGAAGTTTTGGCAAGTGTTGGATGTGGTGTGCATAGATGACAATGGGGACCCACATGTCAATAAAGGCAGAGTCAAAAAATTTGGAGATATTTTCCCTGCACAGGTGGAATCGAACCCGGCCGGAACAGCTGTCGGGTAGTGTCACTTGGCCACTAGGCTAGTTTAGTAGTTTCGTTACTAATAAGGCACTTCCTCAGGTGGTTGGATCTCCTCCTCCGCCTTTGTGCGCTCGCCGCGACGCCGCTGTCTACCATTGTGAACATGCTGAACAAACGAGAGGAATCTGGAGAGAACTGTACGTGGAGAGGCGTACAGTCGGGACCCACCAGGTCTATGCCCGTACGTAAGCAAGTGCCTCATTGAAAAAATACTTCCTCCTAATGCTATACTGACATTGGGGCCCACGGTTTGTCAACATAATTTCATTTTTAGGCGCTTCAACGTAGTTACTATAGGAGATAAATTCACAACGAAGTTGGGGAGCTGGCAGGTATCATTTATTATCACTAGGGCAGCAACTATCAGCTGGGTTTTGGGCTGCCCCGTCTAGGCTTTCTTTTTTAACATGCACAGCCCACGACATGCCGGTTTGTATTTTCTTGAGGGCCGTCATGTATCGACGGGCCTATGGACCTCCCATCCAAGGTTTTATTTTTCCTGAAACATCGACAACCCAATTTATGTATTTTTTTGAAGAAAACACAGGGGTCTGTTCTATTTTTCTATATAAGAATAGGAACGCCTGGTCCAACTTATGTTTCCCTTCTAACTATATTATATATATTTAAATTATTTTATATGTTATTACATATTATATTTATTTTCATCATATATTTAACAGATACTTACATATGTAAGAAAACAATATCCCACATCTTATTAACTTATAGAAATAATTTCTTAACAATAAAATCCTGGATTTTTTTGGCAACGAAATTCCTGGTGATTGTGTACAAAAGCTTGGTATGATTTAAGGACCAATGTAATAATAAATCACTTATTATTTAAATATATTTATAACAAAATGCTCAACCCCTGTTTATTTTGTGATAACATTGCTGGCCCAACCCAACATTATAATTAGAATCAGCCCAGCAAAATCATGTATTTCGAGAAAGTGGAAACGGCCTGTAATTTTTTAGGAAAAAAAATAAATGGGCTGCATATACACTAAATTTTGTTCACCCAGCCCAACTAATGGACTGTAATTCAAAAAAAAAACATCAAATTGACTGTAAATTCTACCCCGCAAAAAAAGACTGTAAATTCTGAAAAAATGGGTTGAATACGTGCCACATTTTTGGAGGCTGAAATGTGGGCCAATAGGTTGAAGCCAACGCAAGTCATTGTCAACTTAGTCAACAAATGATTCTGACATCGTTAGCCGTTGGATTTACATCCAACGACCGGCATCCATCTTCAATCTCTCATCTTCTTCCTCCAGCGCTGTCGGGACCACCTGCTCCTGCCTCCTGCTGCTGGCAGCTCTGCTTCGCTGTGAGGCGCTACTCCACCGTTGGCCAGGCCATCCCTCCACCCCTCCACACCTCTTGTTCTTCTCCACCGACTGCCGAACCACACCGTACCAGAACTAGTTAACCCTCGTACACCTCTCCGTCTGTGAATCTACTCCCGCGTCTTCCCATCTCCGGCTCGTTGCTGTCCGGGGCCTCGCTGCCGTCCACCACCTTGGATGCGCTCGGCGCGGAGTGGTCAATGTGGTCAACGAACGACACCATCGGAAGTAGACTATGCGTCGAGAGGATGACAGCTGGGTCAACGGCCGCACGCAAGGAAATGCCTCCTTATTACGCACAAATAATGATTCCTCCACCTGACAGCTGGGACCCACCGGAAGGGCCTCTGTATTTCGCGAAAAAATGTTCCCCCACTGACAGGTCAGACCCACGAGCTATATTTTTGCACACAAGGAAGTGCCTCCTTATTACGCACAAAAAAAATGAATACCCCCCGGCTAGCTGGGACCCACCATAGTGGGAGGCTGACTGGTGGGCCAACTAAGTTAACGGGGACGAAGGGCTTTGTCAACTTAGTCAATATGAACGATTCTAGCTCTAGTGACCGTACGATGTCCATCCAATGGCTGTAGTGCTTATTCAACCTCTGGTCTTCTTGCTCCAGCCGCCCAAACTAGCGCCGGTCGTGTCGCGTGCTCCTGCGTCTCGTGGCCGGTTGTGATGCCGCAGAGGCCTCACCGCCCCTACTCCTCCCACCGCTGGCTAGGTCATCCCTCTACTCACCCACACCCCCTGTTATTCTGCGGCGACGGTAGCCTCACACCGCAGCCGAACCAGTGAACCCTCATACTCCTCTACGCGTGGGCATCCACTGCCGCGTCTTCCCCGGCTCCGCGTCATGCCCTTCCTAGGCCTCGCCGTCGTCCACAGCCCTGGTGCTCTCGGTGTGGCGTGGTCAACATGGTCAAGGAATGACTTCCATCGGAAGAGTATTGTACATTGATAGGCTGACAGCTGGGTCCACAGTAGCGGCAAGGAATTGGCTCCTTATTACGTGCAAAATAATTATTCCTCCACCTGACAATAGGGACCCACCGGATGGGCCACTGAATTTCATGAAAAAAATGTTTCCCCCTGACTGCTGGGACCCACCAGCTACATCTTTGCATGCAAGGAAGTGCGTCCATATTACGGGCAAAAAAACGATTCACCCCCCTGACTGCTGGGACCCACCTGCTACATCTTCGCACGCAAGGAAGTGCCTTACAGTCGGGACCCACCTGGTCGAAGCCTACGTAGCGTTGTCATTCTGGTCGCGAACGTGTATGTACATACTGGTCGATGTAGAGGCGTGCACATGTCTTAGTAGAGGCGTGCACGTAGCATGTACACATACGTACAACGGCCAATGTGCAAGAAAGAAAATACGACCACATACGTACATACGTGAGGGGTCTCGAACTCCTACTCGCACATACGTATGGCTAGGGCTCGATTACATGGCTAGGTCGGAACGAGAAACTGCGTCGTCGTCGTGTTCATGGGGAGCCAACCGGCTGGGTCGGAACGGAATGCATCGTCATGTTCATCGGGAGGGCATGGACGGAACAGCCGATGCAAATGAGGCCAGGCATACCGCACAACGGATGAAATGTCCTTGTGTTCGACCGGCCACGGTCGAAATGGGATCCTGTTCATCGGGAGGGTTCTGGCGGACTGCAAAACAGAGGAAAGAGACTTCTGTTGGACCTCCTACGGTCGAAACGTGGTCCTGTTGATCGGGAGGGGTGTGGCGTACCGCAAAACAGAGGAAAGGACTTGTGCTGGAGTGTTATGGTCGAAACGGGGGTCCTGTTCATCGGGAGGGGTGTGGCATACCGCAAAACGGGACTCCACGGGATACTGTTCATCTCCATTGTCGACCTCCTCCAGCCTCCACGGGCTACTGTTCATCCACCATCGACATCCTCCAGCCTCCACCTGCGACTGTTCATCCACAGGCTCCTATTCATCTAGCCTCCACTGCGCGCTACTCCACTGGCTACTGTTCAACCAGCCATCTCCACGGGCTCCTGTTCAACCACCCCTCCATGGGCTAATGTTCAACCAGCCCTCCACCGGCTACTGTTCAACCAGCCCTCCACAGGGTCATGTTCATCCAGCCCTCCATGGGATCCTGTTCATCCACGCCCAACCGGCTCGATCGATCGGGGTCCTGTTCATCCAGCGGTAACACCACGGGGTCCTGTTCATCCAACCCCCACTAGTAACTATTCATCCAACCCCCAGTAACGCTCACTGTTCATCCAGAGGCAACATCGATCGACTTCAGTTAACAGTGATGACCCACAAGTGTAGGGGATGTATCATAGTCCTTTCGATAAGTAAGAGTGTCGAACCCAACGAGGAGCAGAAGGAAATGACAAGCGGTTTTCAGAAATGTTTTCTCTGCAAGCACTTAAATTATCGGTAACAGAGAGTTTTGTGATAAAGTAATTTGTAACGGGTAATAAGCAATGAAAGTAAATAAGGTGCAGCAAGGTGGCCCAATCCTTTTTGTAGCAAAGGACAATCCTGGACAAGTTCTTATATAGAGAAAAGCGCTCCCGACACATGGGAATTATCGTCAAGCTAGTTTTCATCACGCTCATATGATTCACGTTCGTTACTTTGATAATTTGATATGTGGGTGGACCAGTGCTTGGGTACTGCCCTTTCTTGGACAAGCATCCCACTTATGATTAACCCCTATTGCAAGCATCCGCAACTACAAAAGAAGTATTAAGGTAAACCTAACCATAGCATGAAACATGTGGATCCAAATCAGCCCCTTACGAAGCAACGCATAAACTAGGGTTTAAGCTTCTGTCACTGTAGCAACCCATCATCTACTTATTACTTCCCAATGCCTTCCTCTAGGTCCAAATAATGGTGAAGTGTCATGTTGTCGACGTTCACATAACACCACTAGAGGAGAGACAACATACATCTCATCAAAATATCGAACGAATACCAAATTCACATGACTACTTATAGCAAGACTTCACCCATGTCCTCAGGAACAAACGTAAATACTCACAAATCATATTCATGTTCATAATCAGAGGATTATTAATATGTATATAGGATCTGGACATATGATCTTCCACCAAATAAACCAACTAGACTCAACTACAAGGAGTAATCAACACTACTAGTGACCCACAGGTACCAATCTGAGATTTTGAGAAAAAGATTGAATACAAGAGATGAACTAAGATTTGAGAGGAGATGGTGCTGGTGAAGATGTTGATGGAGATTCACCCCCTCCCGATGAGAGGATCGATGGTGATGACGATGGTGATGATTTCCCCCTCCCGGAGGGATGTTTCCCCGGCAGAACAACTCCACCAAGGTCCTAGATTGGTTCCGCCTCGTGGCGGCGGTGTTTCGTCCCGAAAGCTTGCTTATGATTTTTTCTAGGGTAAAAGACTTCATATTGCAGAAGATGGTCACCGAAAGGCTGCCAGGGGGCCCACGAGGCAGGGGGTGTGCCCCCACCCTCGTGGATAGGGTGTGGCCCCCAGACGTTGATTCTTTCGCCAGTATTTTTTATTAATTCACGAAATGACTTTCATGGAGTTTCAGGACTTTTGGAGCTATGCAGAATAGGTCTCTAATATTTGCTCCTTTTCCAGCCCAGAATCCTAGTTGTCGGCATTCTCCCTCTTCATGTAAACCATGTAAAATAAGAGAGAATAGGCATAAGTATAGTGACATAATGTGTAATAACAGCCCATAATGCAATAAATATCAATATAAAAGCATGATGCAAAATGGACGTATCAACTCCCCCAAGCTTAGACCTCGCTTGTCCTCAAGCGGAAGCCGATATCGAAAAATATGTCCACATGTTTAGAGATAGAGGTGTCGATAAAAATAAAATACGGACATGAGGGCATCATGATCATTCTTATAACAACACCATATATATAGTTTGTCACACGATTTCTTATGCTAAAGTAACAATCTATTCACAATTTCAAGTATGAATCAAAAACTTCATTGAGAACCAACAACCATGATATCCGTCATTGAAGCAATTGCAATTTATCATAAAATTGGAAAGAGTCAATATAAGAGCTTTTCAGCAAGTCCACATACTCAACTATCATTTAGTCTTTCACAATTGCTAACACTCATGCAATACTTATGGGTATGGAGTCTTAATCGGACATAGAGAAAGATAGGGGCTTATAGTGTTGTCTCCCAACCTTTTACCTCAAGGGTAATGTCAACAATAATAGTTCATGCTAACTTACATCCAATTGGATATATATATCAGGATCTTTCCAACACAAGGTGCTTGCCAAAGGATAAAATATAAAAAGGAAAGGTGAAGATCACCATGACTCTTGCATAAGGTATAAGACAAAGGTAAAAGATAGGCCCTTCGCAGAGGGAAGCAGCGGTTGTCATGTGCTTTTATGGTTGGATGCACGAAATCTTAATGGAAAAGAACGTCACTTTATATTGCCACTTGTTTTATGGACCTTTATTATGCAGTCCGTTGCTTTTATTGCTTCCATATCACAAGATCGTATAAAGCTTATTTTCTCCACACTAATAAGTCATACATATTTAAAAAGCAATTGTTTTTGCATGCAATATGACAACTTACTTGAAGGATCTTACTCAATCCATAGGTAGATATGGTGGACTCTCATGGCAAAACGGGGTTTAAGGATATTCGGAAGCACAAGTAGTATCTCTACTTGGTGCAAAGAATTTTGCTAGCATGAGGGGTAAAGGAAAGCTCAACATGTTGGATGATCCATGACAATATACTTTATTTCGGATGTAAGAAAACATAACCCATTACATTGTCTTCCTTGTCCAACATCAACTCTTTAGCATGTCATATTTTAATGAGTGCTCACAATCATAAAAGATGTCCAAGATAGTATATTTATATGTGAAAACCTCTCTTTCTTTATTACTTCCTATTAATTGCAACGATGACCAAAACTATGTTTGTCAACTTCTCAACAACTTTTATTCATCATACTCTTTATAAGTGAAGTCATTACTCTCGATAAGATCAATATGATCTATTTATTTCTTTTCATTCTTTCAAGATCATAGCAAGATAGCAAGGCCCTTGATTCAACACTAATCTTTATTATATATAGCTCACGGACTCGATTACATAGAAGGGTCATAAGGAAAAACTCAAAACCAAATCATACCAAAGCTTTATTCTACTAGATCAAGATATTACCAAAAGGATCGAACTAAGAAAAACGGTAAAGATAGGAGTGTGATGGTGATACAATACCGGGGCACCTCCCCCAAGCTTGGCAGTTGCCAAGGGGAGTGCCCATACCCATGTGATTATGTCCCCTTGTTCGGAGGCGGTGATGATGGAGTTGTTGATGATGTAGGCTTGTCGTCCACCTTCCAAGGCATAGGATCCCCATCATAGAAGGATGATCGAGTCTCCAGAATCCTCAGATCTGCAGCCAAACTCATCCTCTTGAATCTATATTCATACTCACAGTTTTGGTTCTGCAGGTCATAGATCTGAGCTTGGAGGTGCTCAATTTTCTCATGAACCTTGAAGATGTTTTCCCCAATGTTCTTGGCGTCCAGCTTGTGGTTGTTGGTGAATTCCGTGATCATCATGTGGTTGGAGTTGAGTCCGCGTTCCATCATCCCTTGGCACTTGAAAACTTGTTGTTCCATTGCTTCGAGTATTGTCTCCACGCTTCCGGTCCTCCTTGGTCCCTCAACATCGCGGATGTGTAGCACCCCCTCACGCTTCTCAATGGTTTGAGGGTGTTGCAGCACCTCCGCAAGGTAGGGGTTGATGACCTTCTCAAAAAACTTGTCCTTCGGGGCGCTTGAAGACGTCATGGTGATCTAGATCTGTCAAAAAAACAGCTCGAAACAAAGACATAGGATATTTGCGTGATACGGTGGTAAAAACCTTCGAGAGATTATATAATGAATTTTTACCGACCAAAATAAGTATCGTGCAAGAAGACGGAGTCCGGAGAGCACACGAGGTGCCCACGAGGCAGGGGGCACGCCGAGGGGGGTAGGGCGCACCCTCCACCCTCGTGGACGCCTTGTGTCCTTCCCAGACTACTTCTTATTTTTCCTATTTTTTAAATATTCGAAAACAGAGAAAAATTGCTATTGGAACTGTTTTGGAGTCGGTTTACTTACCATACCACATACTATTCCTTTTTGGAGTATGAAACATTCTGGAAAGTGTCCCTTATGTATTCCTCCGGGGTTACGGTTTCAATAACATTAGTTTCAACATTTATGGGATTACCTGAGATATAATGTTTGATCCTTTGACCGTTCACCACCTTCGCATTTGTGCCTTCGAAGTTGTTGATTTTTATGGCACCAGAACGATAGACCTCCTCGATAACGTAAGGGCCTTCCCATTTAGAGAGAAGTTTTCCTGCAAAAACTCTTAAAAAAGAGTTGAAGAGCAACACATAATCACCTACATTAAACTCATGCTTTTGTATCCTTTTGTCATGCCATCTTTTAACCTTTTCTTTGAACAGCTTGGCATTTTCATAGGCTTGGATCCTCCATTCATCAAGTGAGCTAATGTCAAATAACCTCTTCTCACTAGCAAGTTTGAAATAATAATTGATCTCTTTAATGGCCCAATATGCCTTATGGTCTAGTTCGAGAGGTAAGTGACATGCTTTCCCATAAACCATTTTATATGGAGACATACCTGAGGGAGTCCTGGATAAGGGGGTATCCGGACAGCCGAACTATCTACTTTGGCCGAACTGTTGGACTATGAAGATAGAAGATTGAAGACTTCGTCCCGTCTCCGGATGGGACTCTCCTTTGCGTGGAAGGCAAGCTTGGCGATTCAGATGTAGATCTCCTTCTCTGTAAACCGACTCTGTGTAACCCTAGCCCCCTCCGGTGTCTATATAAACCGGAGGGTTTAGTCTGTAGGACAACAACAATCATACCATAGGCTAGCTTCTAGGCTTTAGCCTCTACGATCTCGTGGTAGATCAACTCTTGTAATACTCATATCATCAAGATCAATCAAGCAGGAAGTAGGGTATTACCTCCATCGAGAGGGCCCGAACCTGGGTAAAACATCATGTCCCCAGTCTCCTGTTACCATTAGCCTTAGATGCATAGTTTGGGACCCCCTACCTGAGATCCGCCGGTTTTGACACCGACATTGGTGCTTTCATTGAGAGTTCCTCTGTGTCGTCGCTATAAGGCTCGATGGCTCGCCTCATCGTTAATGACAACATCACCATAGGGGGAGCCATGGCCCTAGGCCAAACTCTTCAGCTGGGCGGCTTCGTCATGACCGCCCGATCGGCTGTCACACCGACGATGACTTCTTAGGTCATCAAAAACAGCCTCCACGTCGATTCGGAATTTGCCGAACAGATGGACCCGATGGAGCTCTCCTCCCTTAATGAGCTCTTGGATCGCATCGCCGCCCTGGGCGTTGCTATGGACTATGACCGGATCGGACTCAAACCCGACCAAAGGGAGATTTACTCTCCACCGGCACCCATGAGATAGCGGTAGTGGAAGAGCATCATACGAATTCCCCCTCTATTTTGAGGATGAACTATGTCCGGATTTCCGAGCTCTCTGAGCTGGACACCCGCTCGCGGGAGGACATGGCCCAAACCCCAAATTCAGAGTCGGGCGGCGGGCCAAAGAAATTGGGCAACATCCCGGAGCCCGAGCTGTTAAACTCGGAAGCGTCTTGGCCCCTGGGTCTTGGATTGGGTCAGGATTCGAATTCAAAGCCACCCACCCACCCAGACAAGAGCCCCAGGAGACAGTACATCATTACTGGGCCAAGGACTGTCGCGAGGAAGATGCAATCTCCCTCTTTTGAAAAAATTGCATGGACAAAGGGATCCTCAATGCTATGAGTCGCCATGACATAGTACACTTTGCTGACTTAGCGGCCATAGTGCAGAAATACTATGCAATGGAACACGCTTGGAAAACCCAAACAAACTTCTGGGACAATCCGGCTCTCACTAAGCCCTTTGTCCGAACTAAAAGGGTAAACTCTCGTAAGTCACGCGATTCAATTACCAAAAAACCAAATCCCGATACAAGGCGTGGAACCGTATTGGAGGAATGACTCAATGGGCCTTGCAAACTTCACAACACACCGGACGCCATGCCAACTTATAGCCTTAGAGCATGTTGGATACTCCGGCAGGTAGCGAAGAGCGGCGAGGATCTCCTCATAAACCATATAGCAGAACAACATCCCGTCGGAAATAACAATACGGTATTGACAGTCTTCGAGACTTTCGCCTCAAATAATAGACGCAAGCAAGCTCAACGCAGTCTCGCCGAAGTTTGCCACGTGGCAACAATAAATCCATGGAATGACACGGCTATAACTTATAATGCCAGTGACGAACCTCAATTCTGAACAGTCCGGGCACCAACCGCTTTGGTCCTTAGTCCAATCGTGGACGGCTTCCGATTCACTAAAGTGCTCATGGACGGCGGGAGCGGACTAAACCTCATCTACGAGGAAACCCTCAACAAGATGGAAATTGACAAGAACCACATTGAGCGAAGTAGCACAACCTTCAGGGGAATCATCCCTAGTCGGGAGGCGCGACGTGCAGGAAAAATCACACTGGCTGTGGTATACGGCACGCCGGAGAATTACAGGTCCGAAGAAATTACATTCCAAGTGGCCCCGTTCAGCAGCGGATACCACGCCCTCTTAGGGCGGGACGCATTCATAAGCTTCCAAGCTATACCCCATTACGGGTACATGAAGCTCAAAATGCCTGGGCCCAATGGAATAATCACTCTAGCTAGTGATCCGGACGTTGCACTCCGTGCCAAACATAAAATTGCCGCACTAGCCCTGGAGGCATTATCAGAGGCCCTCGTGGCCGAAGAACTGACAACGCTGCGAGCCACAGTGGACAGAGACGATGTGATACTCGACAAGCGACCCAAGTCCACCTCTTTCAAGACCGCGGACGAGATAGTCAAATTCCTGGTCCAACCAACGGACCCTACAAAGACAGCTTCCATTGGGACACAGTTGAACCCCACAATCGAAGCTGCACTACGAGATTTCCTACGGGAGAATTGGGATATTTTTGCCTGGCATCCTTCAGACATGCCGGGCATCCCACGTAGGCTGGCCGAACACAGCCTCAATATTCTGAAAGGATACAAGTCAATCAAGTAGACTCTTAGGCGCTTCTTAGAGCCCAAGCGGCAAGCCATGGGAGAAGAGCTAGCCAAGCTACTCGAGACCGGATTCATCAGAGATATAAAACATCCGGATTGGCTAGCAAACTTGGTAATGGTACCAAAGAAGGACAAATCCTGGCGCCTATGCGTCGATTTCAAGGACCTTAATAAGGCTTGTCCCAAGGATCCCTTCCCCCTCCCCCGCATTGATCAAATCATCGACGCCACCGCAGGACACGACTCATTGTGTTTCCTCGACGTATACTCCCGATACCATCAGATCAAGATGGCAGAGTCTGACCAAGCCGCAACGGCCTTCATTACGCCATACGACCCCTTCTGTTTCAATACAATGCCTTTCGGGCTCAAAAACGCCGGTGCAACCTATCAACGCAAGATTCAGACATGCCTGGAAAAACAAATCGGCAAAATAGTAGAGGCTTACGTAGACGGCGTGGTCATTAAAACAAGACACGTTGAAACTTTAATTGATGACTTGAGGCTCACGTTCGACAACCTCCGAACATACGACATCAAGCTCAACCCGGAGAAATGTATCTTCGGTGTAGCCTCCGGGAAATTTCTTGGCTTCATCGTCTCCAATAGAGGAATCAAAGCAAATCCGGCAAAAATCTGAGCTCTGTCACAGTTGGCTATTGATACGTCTTCAACGTATCTATAATTTTTTATTGTTCCATGCTATTTTATTATCTGTTTTGAATGATTATGGGCTTTATTATACACTTTTATATTACTTTTGGGACTAACCTATTAACCGGAGGCCTAGCCCATATTGCTGTTTTACTGCCTGTTTCAGTATTTCAAAGAAAAGGAATATCAAACGGAGTCCAAACGGAATGAAACCTTCGGCAGCATGATTTTTGGGAAGAATATCACCCAGGAGACTTGGAGTTCACGTCAGAAGAGCCTCAAGGAGGCCATGAGATAGGAGGGGCCCCCCCTACTGGGTGCGCCCCCCTGTCTCGTGGACCCCTCGAGCACCCCCCGACCGACTTCTTTCGCCTATATAAGCCAATGTACCCTAAAACCATTGAATATCAAGATAGATTGGGAGTTCCGCCGCCACAAGCCTCTGTAGCCACCAAAAACCTCTCAGGAGCCCTTCCCGGCACCCTGCCGGAGGGGGATCCTTCACCGGTGGCCATCTTCATCATCCCGGCACTATCAATGACGAGGAGGGAGTTGTTCACCCTCGAGGCTGAGGGTATGTACCAGTAGCTATGTGTTTGATCTCTCTCTCTCACTCTCGTGTTCTCTCTCGTGTTCTCTCTCGTGTTCCCTCTATGGCACGATCTTGATGTATCCCAAGCTTTGCTATTGTAGTTGGATCTTATGATGTTTCTCCCCCTCTACTCTCTTGTGATGAATTGAGTTTCCCCTTTGAAGTTATCTTATCGGATTGAGTCTTTTATGAGAACACTTGATGTATGTCTTGCCGTGCTTATCTGTGGTGACAATGGGATATCATGTGCCACTTGATGTATGTTTTGGTGACCAAATTGCGGGTTCCGCCCATGAACCTATGCATAGGGGTTGGCACACGTTCTTGACTCTCCGGTAGAAACTTTGGGGCACTCTTTGAAGTACTTTGTGTTGGTTGGATGAATCTGAGATTGTGTGATGCATATCGTATAATCATGCCCACGGATACTTGAGGTGACAATGGAGTATCTAGGTGACATTAGGGTTTTGGTTGATTTGTGTCTTAAGGTGTTATTCTAGTACGAACTCTTTAATAGATTGATCCGAAAGAATAACTTTGAGGTGGTTTCGTACCCTACCATAATCTCTACGTTTGTTCTCCGCTATTAGTGGCTTTGGAGTGACTCTTTGTTGCATGTTGAGGGCTTGTCATATGATCTATCTATGTTATTATTGTTGAGAGAACTTTCACTAGTGAAAGTATGAACCCTAGGCCTTGTTTCCTATCATTGCAATACCGTTTATGCTCACGTTTATCATTAGTTACCTTGCTGTTTTTATTATTTCAGATTACAAAAACCTATATCTACCATCCATATTGCACTTGTATCACCATCTCTTCGCCGAACTAGTGCACCTATACAATTTATTATTGTATTGGGTGTGTTGGGGACACAAGAGACTCTTTGTTATTTGGTTGCAGCGTTGTTTGAGAAGACCATCTTCATCCTACGCCTCCCACGGATTGATAAACCTTAGGTCATCCACTTGAGGGAAATTTTCTACTGTCCTACAAACCTGTGCACTTGCAGGCCCAACAACGTCTACAAGAAGAAGGTTGTGTAGTAGACATCAGCTATCCCAACAGACCTCAAGCAGATCCAGACACTAACTGGATGCGTGGCTGCCTTAAGCCGCTTTATCTCCCGATTAGGAGACAAGGCACTACCTCTTTATCGCCTTCTTCGATGCACCGAACACTTCGAGTGGACGGATGCGGCCACGGCAGGACTATAAGAAATAAAGGCCCTCTTGGCCACCAATCAAGTCCTGACCGCGCCAAATACTGGCGAGCCCATGCTATTATACATAGCTGCAACACACCAAGTTGTAAGCGCAGTGCTCGTCGTCGAGCGAGAAGCAGACAGACACAAGTTCCCGCTCCAAAAGCCGGTATATTACGTGTCCACTGTCCTCACTCCATGCAAATCTCGTTACCCACACTATCAAAAGATAGCATACGCGGTCTTCATGGCATCCCGGAAGCTACGACACTACTTTCAAGACTGTTCGATTACGGTGGCCTCCGAAGTACCACTGAACGATATAATAAACAACCGCGACGCAACGGGCCGAATTGCTAAATGGGCTATCGAGCTCCTTCTGTTCGACATAACATACAAACCACGGCGGGCCATTAAGTCGCAAGTTCTAGCTGACTTTGTCGCCGAATGGACAGAAGCCGAACTCCCTAAAGAGTACGGTGCATACTCCAATTGGATCATGCACTTCAATGACTCTAAAATGATGGCCGGATTGGGAGCAGGTGTTGTCCTGACATCCCCCACCGGAGACACGGTTCAATACGTACTCCAAATACTATAAACAGACTCCAACAATGCAGCCGAATACGAGGCTCTGTTGCATGGTCTTCGGATGGCAGTCTCCATGGGCATCCAACACCTCGAAGTGCGTGGGGACTTGAACCTCACAATATCTCAGATAAATGGAGACTTTGATGCCAAAGATCCGAAAATGGCGGCTTATCGTAACGTCGTTCTCAAGATGTCAGCTCCGTTCGAGGGGCTCGAATTCCACCATGTGGCCAGAGAAAATAATCAAGCCGCGGATGTCCTCGCCCGCATCAGTGCTAAGCGCGACCCCGTCCCACCCAATATATTCTTGGAAAGGCTGTTCAAAGCATCCATGGTATGGGAAGAGGAGTCTGGCAACATTAGTCCGGCTCCGTATACAATCCCAGATTCCGAACCATCTGACGTAATCAGAGGCTCCGCCACCGAAATAATACCTTCGGCCCACGAAATCATGGTTGTAATCGCCCCGTGGACTGAGCCCTTCTTACCCTACCTAAATAGGCAAGAGCTTCCCGAGGACCAAAATGAGGCACGTTGTATTATGCGACGCTCTAAGGCCTACAAAGTCCATGAAGGAGAGCTCTACAAGAAAAGTACTACTGGAGTGCTCCAAAGATGCATCTCCGAAGAGGAAGGGCGGTAGCTCTTATCCGAAATCCATTCCGGACTCAGCGGGCACCACGCTGCAGCTCGGGCACTTGTAAGCAAGGCCTTCCGTACAGGTTTTTCCTGGCCCCGACAGCCCGAGAAGATGCGCAGGACCTTGTCCAACATTGTGTTGGTTGCCAACTCTTCGCCAATCAGAGCCATATGCCCCCTACCGCTCTCCAAACAATCCCCATAACTTGGCCCTTCATGGTCTGGGGGCTGGATATGGTCGAACCTCTCAAAGGGGGAAGCCATAAGAAAAAATACTTATTGGTCATGGCGGACAAGTTCACCAAATGGATAGAAGCCAAACCAGTTAAAACGGCCGAATCTGGACCAGTTATAGACTTCATATCAAGGGTCTTACACCGTTACGGTGTCCCCCACAGCATCATCACTGACAATGGCTCAAATTTCACAGCTGAAGAGGTGAAAACTTGGTGCGGCAAATTGGGCATTAAGCTCGATTACGCCTCTGTCTATCACCCTCAAACAAATGGTAAAGTCGAACATGCAAATGGTCTCATCATGAGCAGCATCAAACCCAGACTAGTGCGATCCTTGAAAGAATCAGACACGCATTGGGTCGAGGAGCTCGACTCCGTACTCTGGGGGCTGCGGACCACGCCGAATCGTACCACCGGATACACACCATTTTTTATGGTGTACGACGCAGAAGCAGTGCCACCCTGCGACATAATCCATGACTCACCTCGCATGCGCATGTATGAAGAGAAGGAAGCCGAGCTACATCGGCAGGACAACTTAGATGCTCTAGAGGAGGAGCGTGACGTAGCAAAAGCCCGTTCTGCATTCTATCAGCAACAGGCTCGAAGGTATCAAAGCAGAGAAGTACGGGCCAAAACTTATAACATTGGCGAACTAGTTCTACGCCTCCCCGAGAAGAAGAAGGACAAGCTCAAACCCAAGTGGGAGGGTCCCTTCATCATTGATAAAGTTCTCCGAAGGAGCGTACCTTCTGCGCAGTGCATCTGATAACAGACTCGAGCCGAACCCATGGAACGCGGCCAGACTCCGAAGATTCTACGCCTTGTGCCGAACTCAGGGTTCGTCTCCTCACCTTCGCCTCTTCAATTATGTTCTCTTCCTTCCTTTCTTGCCTTCTTTTCCTTTCCACACACAACCTTACAAAACTGTACGGATGCTTCGATCACTCCGGCCGCACTACGCGTGCACACTATACCTGGGGGCTTCCTATACGGAGGTTAAATATCACAACTTCAATAGCTCCCTGCCAGCCACATATGCGTTTCTTTCCATATGTGCCCTTTTTTCACCATTATATGCATCGATATGACTTATGTTTTGGCCATGCTGGGTTGCCTGGCTCTTGTGTTTATGCCCTACGTTCCCGTTAATTCGGCTAGGGCATAAGGGGAGCACCTCTGCGATTGTTACTGCCGGTTCAGCCAGATGTGTACCTTAGACTGGGTGAAGCCGAAAGCTAGCATTCTTAAGGGAATATTCGGTCGGTGAACAAAAAATCTTTTCGTTTATTACAACGTGAATCCCCAGACGTTTTGTTTCCTGCACTTCTGTTCGCAGTTCGGACATGCACATCGATGCATGCGCACCCAGAGAAAGGAACCCCTAACGGAACTATTCTCTCTGGAAGATGTTTCTTACTATCCATGTAATGTAACATAACTAGTTGGGTACTTGTCCGTTCAAGCACTTATGACCCCTACGCCTTGTTTCCATGCATACCCCGGTTTTTCATAACTGTGCATGGTATTCGGATACACTCCAGACTATCGGGTCTGGGGGCTGAAGCGAAAAGGTCCGCCATGACAAATGATTTTCAATCTGGCTAGGGACTACATAGGTCCATTTAAATTACATAGTCACTTAGATTGGCTATATTCTTCCTCTATACCATCCAACAGGTTGTCTAGCTTACGATCCCGTTGGGAATACTTTGCTACTAACGCTACCTGGTCGTATACCAGACTTACAGGTATCTCTTGCCCATCTGCCCCCACCAGTCCGACTTCGGCCATATGGTTCGGGTCAGCCTTGGTATATCGCGTCTTCACCATGGCCCATGCTTCCCTCGCACCTTGTTGGCAGGCTGATATCTTCCATAACCGGAAGCGTCGTCGTGCTCCTTTGAGCACCTCCACAAGCTCGCTCATGCCTCCTGGCAGGGAAGCGGATGGCCACAAGGCCTGGGCAATACCCTGCATCACCTGCCGCGCTCGTTCGTGCAGTTGTGAAAGATCTTGCAGCATATCGCCCACGGATCCGGGCATCTCCTCTTCAAGAAGGCCCGTCAGCATACCTGCAGACATAACTCTGTCAATACGCTTCCTCGCCGAACTATACTACAGTTTGTTTAAGCACTTACTATAAATACCGCGTCGAAGCCTCCTGTTCTCCTTCTTGGAGTCAGCAAGCTGAGCCCGCACATCTTTTAACTCGACGCTCAGTCGGATATTAGCATCTTGGAGATTATTTCTCTCTCGAATAGCCTTCGTCAGCACACGCTCGTCCGCCTTTAGCTGACTTCGCAGATGTGGCTCATTATCTTCCACAATCTTCGGATTCTCCCCGAGATTGTCTGCAACATCTCTTGTTAGATTTATAAACCATGCCATATAAATAACTGGCACAAGGTTAGTCTTACCAGAAGAGGCCCTTTTTGATCCCTCTTGTTTGGCAACAGTGGCCTTCAGCTGGGTCTTACATTCCTCCAGTTCTTGAGATAAATGGGTATTCTTCTCTATAAGAACCTATGCATACAATGATCCTTAAATCAGTTGTGCCAACTGTTTCAAGTCTCAGGGGCTACTACTACACATACTTATCAGATTTTCTTACCCGTATATCCTTCGCATACTGGTCCGTTGCTCTGGCAAGTCCATCTTGAGCGGCGCGAATATATGCGTCTCCGAAGTTGAAGGCATCGAAAGCCTCCTCGGAGAAAATACCATTGCGGAGTACGGCCCGTCTGCACCGGTGATTCATGGCACTCCTCACTTCGGAGTTTGAAGCGGAAAGCATGTCTGCATCCTCTGTGTGAGGGAAATCCGGCATTGCCCCCACATTAGCCTCCACCCGTGAGTCCACTTCAGGAATCCGGCTGCTTGAGGCGTGGCCGGCAGGGGATCCGGATGTAGTCTCGTGGATCTTTTTCCTGCTAGGACGCAGTGCAAACTATCACAATTCGGCAAAGATAATCACAGAGCAAGTCCAATTTGTACCTCTGCCCCAGCGTCTTAGTTCTAACCGCCTTCCTCTTACGCCTGCCCGAACCGGATGCCCCTTGCTGATGAGCCCCCGTGGGCTCGGCATGGCGTCCTAATGGCCGTTCCTGCAAAAATACAACATGTGCGCTTAAGGCACGACATAATTCAGAATATAGGGCTCTGGCTTTACTTACGTTCGACACCGGGGGCAGCCCGGGATAATCAGCAAGGATGGCCACTAAAGTGCCGTTGCGGCTTGCTTGATAAAATGTCCTGTCTACAAGCTCCACAGATATATCCATATCTTCTTCAAGTCCGGGGTCGAGAGCCTGGCCAGGATCCTCTGGCGGCGGAGGTGGGCTGTTGAACTCTTCCACGGCCCTTCTCAGTTCCTGCTTTGAAAATAGCAAGATAAAATGATTGGTGACAAAGGACACATGTATGAATAGAGTCGAGTAAGGAATGGCAGCTTACCCAGCTTGGGGGTTGTACCTGGAAAATCCATCCTGCGGCTTAATGCGGAGGAACTCCTCTTCTTCCCCTTTGTACAAATCGGACAATATTTTTGCCAGTGCGGTGGCGGAGTCTGGACCTTTACGACCGCAACGGGTGGCGTCGTCTTCTCCGTTGTAGTGCCACATGGGTTTCCCCTGATATTGAAGTGGCTGCACCCCCCCCCCCCCGCATTATGCATATTGACATAACCTCTATCATTGTCAATCCTGATTTGGCCAGAATTTTTATCCTTCCCATTAGATAGAGTACCTCTCTGTCGTCTTCCTCCTGGGGGCTCTACGGGCGCCAATTTTGGCGTTTCTTCAGCGGGTAATTGGTAAACTTGAGAAGGCCCGTCCGGGCTGGTTCTGGAAGGGGAACATCATCTACATAAAACCACTCCAAGGGACAATCTTTGGATGCCTTCTTTGGAGTGCCGGACAGGTATCCGGCCTGGGCGATGCGCCATATTTCGGCTCCGCCCACTTGATATATAGATCCCTCCTGATTGCGAGGGACAAGGAAGAATAGCATCTTCCATAGCTCGAAATGAGCTTCGCAGCCCAGGAAGAGCTCGCAGAAGGCAATATACCCTGTGATGTGTAGTATGGAGGCAGGAGTGAAGTTGTACAGCTAGAGACCGTAAAACTCCAAGAGCCTGCGGAGGTATTGGAAACCCAAGCCCCCTCAGCAAATACGGGACAAGGCATATCCGCTCCCCTCTAGATGGGTTCGTAAAGTTCTCCGCCGGCTCCCCGCCATTATAGGTGGCTAGTCCGGCTCGGACGGGGACCATGTATGTAGGTGGGAGGAACCCCTGGGTCTGCAACTCCACTAATCGGCTATGAGGGACAGAACACTTTTCCCAATCGTCTGGCTTAGAGCTAAGGGTGCGAGAGGAGGAGCTTCGGCGGCCAGCCATGATGGAATGGCTTTTCCCGGGCACACTCTATTGAATGCTTGCTGGGAGGAAGATGGTGTGATTTGGATCTAAGGATCCCTGTCGGTGTCAGAACTGGCGGATCTCGGGTGGGGGGTCCCGAACTGTGCGTCTAGGCGGATGGTAACAGGAGACAGGAGACACGATGTTTTTACCCAGGTTCGGGCCATCTCGATGGAGGTAAAACCCTACTCCTGCTTGATTAATATTGATGATATGGGTAGTACAAGAGTAGATCTACCACGAGATCAGAGAGGCTAAACCCTAGAAGCTAGCCTATGGTATGATTGTTGTTCGTCCTACGGACTAAAACCCTCCGGTTTATATAGACACCGCAGAGGGCTAGGGTTACATAGAGTCGGTTGCAATGGGAGGAGATCTACATATCCGTATTGCCAAGCTTGCCTTCCACGCCAAGGAAAGTCCCACCCGGACACGGGACAAAGTCTTCAATCTTGTATTTTCATAGTCCAGGAGTCCGGCCAAAGGTTATAGTCCGGCCATCCGGACACCCCCTAATCTAGGACTCCGTCAGTAGCCCCTAAACCAGGCTTCAATGATGACGAGTCCGACGCGCAGATTGTCTTCGGCATTGCAAGGTGGGTTCCTCCTCCGAATACTTCATAGAAGATTTTGAACACAAGGATAGTGTCTGGCTCTACAAAATAAGTTCCACATACCACCATAGAGAGACTAATGTTTGCACAAATCTAATCTGCTGACGTATTCCGCAGCATGACATCACGCCATAGCCAAACCTTTATTCGAATCGTTTTACTGCCCCACCTTAGCGCGTTTAGCGAGGTGGTTTCCTTGGCACGTCTTGTCGAAGCAAAGATTGTGTCCCCTTATTCCGGGATTCTCATCAACAAGGGCGTGGGTAACCCAACCGTGCCATTAATTATGGTGCTTTGGAGATAAGCGAGTTTTACCAGGCTGGTGGGGGCACATAGTTTCGTCCACCCATATAAGAGGATAAGGATTCATCTTCTTCATCTACGCCTTCTTCCTCCTTCGCTTATCCATTTCCGCACACTCGAGCTCCAGCGCCCAAGTCCGCACTTCCCACCTCAACCTTCTCCGGCCATGTCCAGAGCGGGAGGCAGGTGGATGGCCTCCTCCATCACGGAGGGGCACATCAAAAAGTTGAGGAAAGCCGGATACTTGTCCAACGACATTGCGCACCGGCTTCCAGACGAGGGGTAGCTCGTCCCCACCCCTAGGCCCCATGAGAGGGTGGTGTTCCTCCCCCATTTCCTCCGCGGACTGGGTTTCCCACTCCACCCATTTGTCGGGGGGCTCATGTTCTACTACGGCCTGGATTTCCATGATCTGGCCCCGAACTTCATCCTCAACATCTCGGCGTTTATCGTCATGTGCGAGGCCTTCCTCCGCATCAAACCCCACTTCGGCTTATGGCTGAAGACCTTCAATTTCAAGCCGAAGGTAGTGGGCGGCCAGCAAGATGCCCAATGTTATATGGCTCGAGGGCTCCTTTGTGGAAACCATCAAAGGGTGGCAATCGGGGTGGTTCTACATCACCGAGCCGCGTGACCCTGAATGGGCAGCAGCCCCCGAATTCCAATCTGGCATCCCCACATGGCTCACCTCCTGGAAAGAGAAGGGCCTGTCGTGGGGTAATTCGGGAGAGCTGACCAGACTCCAATCCTGCGTCCAAAACCTGGTGGACAAGAAGGTTAAACTTGTCAACGTAGTCCAGGTCATGCTCCTCCGCCGAATCCTCCCGTGTCAACGACGGGCTTTTAACTTGTGGGAGTTCGACCCGGCCCAGCACCAAAGTTTGACCAAGCTCTTTGACACAACGCACGAAGATGCCTGGAGGGTGCTATTCAAGGGCGCCGAGGTTCCCCCTCCCATTACCGCGGATCGCGGATTCTGCGCGAAGCGCCAAGCCAGCATAGTAAGCTTGTTTTACCCTTTACGGGATACTTGTTTTTCATAGTTTGACTCTATGCGGGATCTAAGCTCCCGTTCCTTTGACAGGGCTGGCAGAAGATGGCCGGACAGATCGACTGTCCGGCTCCTTTGCCCGAAGGCCTAGCCAATGCCCGCTTGGCAAAGCTGCTGGTCCCGACACCTTACGTGGTGGCGGAGAAGAAGGCCAAGAAGAAGGCCTCGGGAACTCGAAAGAGTTCCCGGCGCCCGGTGGTGTCGGATTCATCGTCCGATGACTCCAAAGTGCACTCCTCCCATGAAGACGAGGAGGAGGAAGAAGAGGCCTCTCCCCCTCCAGCGGGGGGAGGAAAGAAAAGGAAGGCCACCCCAACTAGGGGCCGGAGGGTCCGAGAAGGAAAGGACCCTTCCTCCGGACTACTCCACCAACAACGATGACGACCATGAGGAGTGGCCATCCAGGGCCAAGCCCCTGGCAAAATCGTAAGTATCCGAATACCAGAATAACTCGGCGTTCCTTTATTGCACAATATCCTCTGACACTGAATATAATCATGCAGTCCGCCCAAGGCCCGGCTCGACGCTTTGTCGAGCGGCTCCCTAGATTCGTCGGATGTGAATAGTCTTTCACTCCCGACTGCTACCTCCCCTCGCCCTACGGACGATGCCGAGGTGGAGTCCCAAAAGGGGCTAAGCCAGGAGGAGGTGGTCTTGGAGGCGCCGCAAGGCGACCTCCTAGACTCCAGGCGCAAAGGGGATAAAACCCCAAAGGGCTCTAAGTCTGGCCCTGGGCCGGACACCGCACCGAAACCTTCAGTGGTTCCGGAGTCCGGCTGGCGCCCCCCTAGTAAGAAGGGCATGCCTACGACGCCAGTGACCTCCGTCCAACCGGAGGCACCAGATAATTTGCTGGAGGTGCTTAACAGCGCCTCCATCGATGAGGAGCACCACACTATTATGAGTGCAGTGATCCAGAAGGTTCAGTCCGCCAAGAGTGGGCTGACGGAAGCCTGTGCCAGCCTTCTAACAGGCTTTGAGGTATGTATTTAAGATATGTAAAGATATTACCGCATAGACAGTAGCCCCTGATGCTCAGTTTGGCGTTCAGAAAGAAAAGCCAAACTGAGGATCTAAAAGATATACGCCGGAGTCTAACATAAGTATGTCAATATGGGAATGCAGGCTGCACTGCTGACCTCTGCCGCACTGACTGTGGAGGTCGATGCATTGAAGCAGAGCCTCGAGCGGTCCAAGAACGAGCTCGGCCTTGCCAAGAAGCAGCTCGACGACAAGGAAGGTAAGTAATACCTTATGTAAGTATATAAAAAGATCTTGTTGCAAATAATGACAGGACTAACGTGAGTATTACAGGGGCCACAACCGAGGTGGCGACCCTGAAGGAAGCGCTGTCCAAGGCTGAAGACAATGCGGCCGTGGAGCGCACCGAGCGAGAAAAGCAGGAGGCGCGGGTGGCGGAGGTGCGGCAAGAGCTCCACGCTCTCGTGAAAAAACACGAGAGTTTGGAGCTTGACTCAAAGTCTCGAGAGTCCGAGCTTGCCTCGGCCCTTAAGAGCGACAAATCTGCCAAGGCCAAAGCCCAAAAAGCCCTCCAGGAAATTGAGGCGATGAAGAAGATAGCGGCGGGTAAGGCATTCTTTATGCAAAGCAAGCATGTGAAAGTGAATTACTTGTTACTTACCCGAGTCCGGAGGTCTCCAGGAGCATTCACAGATCTGCCCCGCAGTGTGTTCGACGTTGCGCATTCTACCGAGCCGAGGAAGGGAGCTCGATAGAGAAGGTGTTCTGGTCCCAGTATGTTGAGGCCGGACACCCGGTGCCCTTGAGCGACCAGCTGAAGCAGCTGGTCGAGCTCCATAAGGAAGCCGATCAGGCCATGAAGGGCCTTATAGTCCGGCTATGGCCTGGGGAGGTCATGCCTGGGAGCTACTTTGGGCTGGTGAGGTGGCTGGCGGATGCCTGTCCACGGCTTGAAGTCATCAAGCACTCCGTATGCATCGAAGGCACCCGTAGGGCCCTTGCCCGTGTTAAAGTACACTCGGGCAAGATGGATGCTGAGAAGCTGGTGACAGATGGGCCACCGGAGGGGAAGGAGCATCACAAGCCCGAGATGTATTATGAGGGCATCCTGAAGGGTGCCTGCCTTGTGGCGGATGAGTGTTCCAAGGATGTAATTTTTGAGTAAACTCGCTCGTGTTATCCTGTGCGCTGAAAACTTGTTCATATGCGCTAAGCAACGCTTTTTGAATTTAAAATATTACCTTCTGTGCGGTCTTTTATTAAATCTAAGAGTTGGCGAGTCGTCGGCTTCTACCCCCATGCCACGAGTGCTGGGGTGTTTGGGATAAACCTGAGCGCTCTTGTTCCCATTCTTGGGTCCTTCGAGGGAGGCGCTCAGCACAACGAACAAGGCAATCGGACTATAATGCTTTATCACTCTCACTTAGCCATAGAATTCTATAATTTTAAATTTTGGCGAAGCCCCTAGTATTCGGAAGACCGAGTTCGGGGCACTATCCACGCCTAGGCCGGACAAACCCAGCTCCTCGCTCTAAGCGGCATAAGTCTTTAGGGACTCGAAACCTCTCGAACAACGACCGGCTCTTGCCCTATCATGACGGTCAGTTTTAGCTTTCTCTACTGAGGTGCTTAACCCAGCTCAACCGGGGCACAATTGCAGTAGTTCTCCCAGTACTACCTTAGCCGATATCTATATAAACCGGACTCTGTGTAACCCTAGCCCCCTCCGGTGTCTATATAAACCGAAGGGTTTAGTCCGTAGGACAACAACAGTCATACCATAGGCTAGCTTCTAGGGTTTACCCTCTACGATCTTGTGGTAGATCAACTATTGTAATACTCATATCATCAAGATCCATCAAGCAGGAAGTAGGGTATTACCTCCATCGAGAGGGCCCGAACCTGGGTAAAACATCATGTCCCCAGTCTCCTGCTACCATTAGCCTTAGACGCACAGTTCGGGATCCCCTACCCGAGATCCGCCGGTTTTGACACCGACAATACCCATAGGATTTTTATATACAGTTCTATAAGCCCATAATGCATCATCAAGTTTCTTGGACCAATTCTTTCTAGATCTATTAATAGTCTTTTGCAAAATTAGTGTAAGCTCTCTATTACTCAATTCTACTTGACCACTAGACTGTGGGTGATATGGAGATGCAATTCTATGATTAACATCATCTTCAACAAGCATTTTACGGAAAGCACCATGAATAAAATGTGAACCACCGTCAGTCATTAGGTATCTAGGCTCTCCAAACCTTGGAAAAATAACTTCTTTAAGCATCTTAATAGAGGTGTTATGATCAGCACTACTAGTTGGAATAGCTTCTACCCACTTAGTAATGTAATCAACATCAACTAAAATATGTGTATACCCATTAGAGGAAGGAAAAGGTCCCATATAATCAAAGCCCCAAACATCGAATGGTTCAATAACAAGAGAATAATTCATAGGCATTTCTTGACGTCTACTAATATTACCAATTCTTTGACATTCATCACAAGACAAGACAAACTTACGGGCATCCTTGAAGAGAGTAGGCCAATAAAAACCAGATTACAATACCTTATGTGCAATTCTATCTCCAGCGTGGCGTCCTCCATACGACTCGGAGTGACACTTGCGTAGGATCTGTTCCTGTTCATGCTCAGGTATACAAAGTCTAATGACACCATCTACTCCTTCTTTATAAAGGTGTGGGTCATCCCAAAAGTAATGTCTTAAATCATAGAAAAACTTTTTCTTTTGCTGGTTTGTGAAACTAGGTGGTATGAATTTAGCAACAATGTAACTGGCATAATCAACATACCATGGAGCAGTTCGAGAAGCATTTATGACAGCTAATTGTTCATCAGGAAGCTATCATCAATAGGTATTGGGTCATCAAGAATATTCTCTAACCTAGACAAGTTGTCTGCAACGGGGTTCTCAGCTCCCTTTCTATCAATAATATGCAAATCAAGTTCTTGTAGCAAGAGAACCCATCTAATAAGTCTAGGTTTACCATCTTTATTTTCCATAAGAAATTTAATAGCAGCATGATCAGTGTGAATAGTTACTTTAGAATCAACAATATAAGGTCTAAACTTATCACAAGCAATTACAACTCCTAAAAATTCTTTTTCAGTAGTAGCATAATTTCTCTAGGCACTGTCTAGAGTTTTACTAGCATATTGAATAACATTTAGTTTCTTATCAACTCTTTGTCCTATAACAGCACCTACAACATAATCACTACCATCACACATAATTTCAAAGGGTAAATTCCAATCAGGTGGCTGAACAATAGGTGCAGAAATCAATGCTTTCTTAAGTACTTCAAATGCTTCTACACAATCATCATCGAAGACAAACGGAATATCTTTTTGTAATAGATTAGTCAAAGGCCTAGAGATTTTAGAGAAGTCTTTAATGAACCTCCTATAAAAACCGGCATGACCAAGGGAACTTCTTATACCTTTAATGTCCTTGGGATACGGAATCTTTTCAATAGCATCAACCTTAGCTTTATCAACTTCAATACCTCTTTCAGAAATGTTATGCCCCAAGACAATGCCTTCATTAACCATAAAGTGGCACTTCTCCCAATTCAAGACAAGACTGGTATCTTCACATCTCTGCCAAACTCGATCAAGGTTGCTCAAGCAATCATCAAAAGAAGACCCATAAACGGAGAAATCATCCATGAAAACCTCACAAATCTTTTCACGAAAGTCAGAGAATATAGCCATCATGCATATTTGAAAGGTAGAAGGTGCATTACATAAACCAAAAGGCATACGTCTATAAGCAAAAGTACCGAAAGGACAAGTAAAAGTGGTATTTTCTTGATCCTCCGCTGACACGGGTATTTGAGAGAAACCAGAATAACCATCTAGAAAGCAAAAATGTGTATGTTTGGATAATCTTTCTAGCATTTGATCAATAAACGGTAAAGGGTAATGATCCTTTTTAGTAGCTTTATTTAATTTGCGGAAATCAATTACCATCCTATAACCTGTAACAATTCTTTGTGGGATCAATTCATCTTTATCATTAGGAACGACAGTAATACCTCCCTTCTTAGGGACACAATGGACAGGACTTACCCACTTACTATCAGCAACGGGATAAATTATACCTGCCTCTAGGAGCTTTAGTATTTCCTTTCTTACCACTTCTTTCATCTTAGGATTTAACCGTCATTGGTGATCAATAACTGGTTTAGCGTCATCCTCCAATTTTAGTTTGTGTTACATAGAGTGGGACTAATGCCCTTAAGATCATCAAGAGTATATCCAATAGCAGCACGGTGCTTCTTCAGAGTTTTCAATAATCTCTCCTCTTCCTGCTCTGAAAGGTTAGCACTAATAATAACAGGATATATCTTCTTTTCATCAAGATAAGCATATTTAAGAGTATCAGGTAATGGTTTAAGCTCAAACACGGGATCACCCTTGGGTGGAGGAGGATCCCCTAGAATTTCAACAGGCAAGTTGTGTTTCAAAATAGGTCCCTGTTTAAAGAATACTTCATCTATATCCCTTCTTTCATTCATAAACATATCATTTTCATGGTCTAGAAAATATTGTTCTAAAGGATCAGTAGGAGGCACGGCAATAGAAGCAAGACCAATTATTTCATCCTTACTAGGCAATTCTTTATCATGGGGTTGTCTACGAAATTTAGCAAAATTAAACTCATGTGTCATATCCCCCAAGCCAATAGTAACAACATCTTTTTCACAATCTATCTTAGCATTAACAGTATTCGAGAAGGGTCTACCAAATATAATGGGACAAAAGCTATCTTGGGGGGAACCAAGAACTAGAAAATCAGCAGGATATTTAAATTTCCCACACAAGACTTCAACATCTCTAACAATCCCAACTGGTGAAATAGTATCTCTATTGGCAAGCTTAATTGTAACATCCATTTCTTCTATCTCGGCAGGTGCAATATCATGCATAATTTCTTTATATAAAGAATGAGGTATTGCACTCGCACTAGAACCCATTCACATAAGCCATGATAACAATGATCTCCTATTTTAACAGAAATAATAGGCATGCCTACGATAGGTCTATGTTTATTTTTAGCATCAGGTCTAGCAATTCTAGCAGTATCATCACAGAAGTAAATAACATGCCCATCAATATTATCAGCCAAGAGATCATTAACCATAGAATACTAGGTTCAACTTTAATTTGCTCAGGTGGTGTAGGTGTTTTAGTATTACTCTTACGAACCACAGTTGAAGCTTTAGCATGATCCTTTATCCTAACAGGGAAAGGTGGTTTCTCAATATAAGTAGTAGGAACAATACGATCATTATAAGTGATAGTCTTTTATTCAACTTTAATAGGTGCAACTACTTTTACTTTAGTGGGAGGATTATATTTAAACCACTTCTCCTTAGGGAGATCAACATGAGTAGCAAATGATTCACAGAAGGAAGCTACTATCTCGGAGTCAAGTCCATATTTAGTGCTAAATTCACGAAAGACATCGGTATCCATAAAAGATTTAACACAATCAAACTTAGGTGTCATACTGACTCCTTACCTTCGTCGAGATCCCAATCTTCAGAGTTACGTTTAATTATTTCCAATAAATCCCATTTGAATTCAATAATCTTTATCATAAAAGACCCAACACAAGAAGTATCAAGCATGGAGCGATTGTTGAGAGAAAGCCGAGCATATTTTTTTTGAATAATCATTAATTTTGAGAGCTCATGATTGGGGCATGAATATAACATTGACTTAAGCCTCGCCCAAGCTTGAGCGATGCTTTCTCCTTCGTGAGGCCAATATATATATATATATATATATATATATATATATATATATATATATATATATATATAATTACGATCACGATGAACAAGATGCATAGGATAAAACTTCTGATGAAATTCCAATTTCAATCATTTGTAGTTCCATGATCCCATATCATCACATAGCCTAAACCATGTCAATGCATATCCCTTCAAAGATAAAGGGACGACCTTCTTCTTGAAAACATCATCGGGCATACCTGCAAGCTTAAATAATCCACAAACTTCATCCACATAGATTAGGTGTAAATCGGGATGCAATGTTCCATCTCCTGTAAAAGGATTAGCTAGCAGTTTCCCTATCATACCCGAAGGAATTTCAAAGTAAACATTTTCAGTAGGTTCAGTAGGTTGAGGAGCAACTATTTGCTCTACTGGTCGGGGTGAAGATACCCCGAACAAGCCCCTCAAAGGATTATGTTCCATAGTAACAAGTCAGAGTAAATTTCAGCACACTATATAAATTTTTCCTTACCAAGTTCCACTTACCAAAGGCACTTCACTCCCCGGCAACGATGCTAGAAAAGAGTCTTGATGACCCACAAGTGTAGGGGATTGATACGTCTCCAACGTATCTATAATTTTTGATTGTTCCATGCTATTATATTACCCCTTTTGGATGTTTATGGGCTTTATTTTACACATTTATATCATTTTTGGGACTAACCTACTAACCGGAGGCCCAGCCCGTATTGCTGTTTTTTTGCCTATTTCAGTATTTCGAAGAAAAGGAATATCAAACGGAGTCCAAACTGAATGAAGCCTTCGGGAGCGTGATTTTTGGAACAAACGTGATCCAGAGGACTTGGAGTGCAAGCCAAGAAGCAGCCGAGGGTCCCACGAGATAGGAGGGCGCCCCCCCCCCCTATAGGGCGCGCCCCCTGTCTCGTAGGCCCCTCGGGCGGCCACCGACGTACTTCTTCCTCCTATATATACCTACGTACCCCGAAAACATCCAGGGAGCACCCGAAACACAATTTCCACCGCCGTAACCTTCTATATCCGTGAGATCCCATCTTGGAGCCTTCGCCGACGTTCTGCCCGAGGGGGAATCGACCATGGAGGGCCTCTACATCAACATCCTTGCCCCTCCGATGAGTTGTGAGTAGTTTACCACAGACCTACGGGTCCATAGTAATTAGCTAGATGGCTTCTTCTCTCTTTTTGGATCTCAATACAATGTTCTCCCCCTCTCTTGTGGAGATCTTTTAGATGTAATCTCTTTTTGTGGTGTGTTTGTCGAGATTCGATGAATTGTGGGTTTATGATTAAGTTTATCTATGAATAATATTTGATTCTCCTCTGAATTCTTTTATGTATGATTGAGTTATCTTTACAAGTCTCTTCGAATTATCGGTTTGGTTTGGCCTACTAGATTGATCTTTCTTGCCATGGGAGAAGTGCTTAGCTTTGGGTTCAATCTTGCGGTGTTCTTACCCAGTGACAGAAAGGGTTGCAAGACACATATTGTATTGTTGCCATCAAGGATAAAAAGGTGGGGTTTATATCATATTGCATGATTTTATCCCTCTACATCATGTCATCTTGCCTAAGGAGTTACTCTATTATTTGTGAACTTAATACTCTAGATGCAGGCAGGAGTCGGTTGATGTGTGGAGCAATAGTAGTAGATGTAGGCAGGAGTCGGTCTACTTGTTATGGACGTGATGCCTATATACATGATCATTCCAAGATAATCTCATAATTATTCGCTTTTCTATCAATTGCTCGATAGTAATTTGTTGACCCACCGTAATACTTATGCTATCTCGAGAGAAGCCTCTAGTGAAACCTATGGCCCCCGGGTCTATCTCTTATCATACTTGCTTCCAATTTACTTTTATTTCCATCTTTACTTTTTGCATCTATATTATAAAATACCAAAAATATATTTATCTTATCATAATATCTCTATCAGATCTCACTTTCACAAGTGGCCGTGAAGGGATTGACAACCCCTTTATTGCGTTGGTTGCGAGTTCTCAATTTCTTTGTGTAGGTGCGTGGGACTTTTGAGGAGCCTCCTACTGGATTGATACCTTGGTTCTCAAAAACTGAGGGAAATACTTACGCTACACTTGATGCATCACCCTCTCCTCTTCGAGGAAAACCAACACAAGCTCAAGACGTAGCAGGGATCTATCGTAGTCCTTTCGATAAGTAAGAGTGTCGAACCCAATGAGGAGCAGAAGGAAATGACAAGCGGTTTTAGTAAGGTTTACTCTGCAAGCACTGAAATTATTGGTTACAGATAGTTTTGTGATAAAGTAATTTGTAATGGGTAACAAGCAATGAAAGTAAATAAGGTGAAGCAAGGTGGCCCAATACTATTTGTAGCAAAGGACAAGCCTAGACAAGTTCTTATATAGAGAAAAGCGCTCCCAAGGACACATGGGAATTATCATCAAGCTAGTTTTCATCACGCTCAGATGATTGACGTTCGTTACTTTGATAATTTGATATGTGGGTGGACCGGTCCTTGGGTACTGCCCTTTCTTGGACAAGCATCCCACTTATGATTAACCCCTATTGCAAGCATCCGCAACTACAAAAGAAGTATTAAGGTAAACCTAACCATAGCACGAAACATGTGGATCCAAATCAGCCCCTTACGAAGCAACGCATAAACTAGGGTTTAAGCTTTTGTCACTCTAGCAACCCATCATCTACTAATTACTTCCCAATGCCTTCCTCTAGGACCAAATAATGGTGAAGTGTCATGTAGTCGACGTTCACATAACACCACTAGAGGAGAGACAACATACATCTCATCAAAATATCGAACGAATACCAAATTCACATGACTACTTATAGAAAGACTTCACCCATGTCCTTAGGAACAAACATAACTAATCATCAATCATATTCAAGTTCATAATCAGAGGAGTATTAATATGCATATAGGATCTGAACATATGATCTTCCACCAAATAAACCAACTAGCATCAACTACAAGGAGTAATCAACACTACTAGTGACCCACACGTACCAATCTAAGGTTTTGAGACAAAGATTGAATACAAGAGATGAACTAGGGTTTGAGAGGAGATGGTGCTGGTGAAGATGTTGATGGAGATTGACCACCTCCCGATGAGAGGATCGATGGTGATGATTTCCCCCTCCAGCAGGGATGTTTCCCCGGCAGAACAGCTCTGCCGGAGCCCTTGATTGGTTCCGCCAAGGTTCTGCCTCGTGGCAGCTGTGTTTCGTCCCGAAAACTTGCTTATGATTTTTTTCCTGGGTAAAAGACTTCATATAGCAGAAGATGGTCACCGGAAGGCTGCCAGGGGGCCCACGAGGCAGGGGGAGTGCCCTAGGGGGGCACCCCCACCCTCGTGGATAGGGTGTGCCCCTCCTGACGTTGATTCTTTCGCTAATATTTTTTATTAATTCCCAACAGGACTTTCGTGGAGTTTCAGGACTTTTGGAGCTGTGCAGAATAGGTCTGTAATATTTGCTCCTTTTTCAGCCCAGAATCCCAGCTGTCGGCATTCTCCCTCTTCATGTAAACCTTGTAAAATAAGAGAAAATAGGCATACGTATTGTGACATAATGTGTAATAATAGCCCATAATGCAATAAATATCACTATAAAAGCATGATGCAGAATGGACGTATCAAGCAGCAGTAGCGAAGGAATCGCTCGATCACTCGGGTTCAGTAACGCGTAGCCTGCAGTGCAATCGCTCGGGTTCAGTTAGGCGACACCTCGCTCGGGTTAAGTTGGAGCCTAATGCCTCGCGCACACACGCGTACATGTACAAGAGAAACGCGCATCGCTCGGCCCCCGACCACCCACCATAACCGGGAACTCCCCGATATTTTCCTCGCCCTTGCTTCTACCACGGTTTTTTCCGTCATGGACGGCCTAAAGAATGTCGTGTAGCTGCGTCTCCGGCCCGCCCAGGATGAAAAGCCCATTTTCTGTCATGATTTTTTTTCATAGAAGTAGGAGCCCACCACATCTATGATGATACCGGGTTTTGTCACAATTATCATCATAGAAGTTTCATAAGTATGACATAATTTTTGTCGTTCGGCCCAAAATGTCACGGATGTGTCTTTTTTTTGTAGTGGGTGTCGGTGTCAAAACCGGCGGATCTTGGGTAGGGGGTCCCGAATTGTGCGTCTGAGGCTAATGGTAACAGGAGGCTGGGGACATGATGTTTACCCAGGTTCAGGCCCTCTCGAAGGAGGTAATACCCTACTTCCTGCTTGATTGATCTTGATGATATGTGTATTACAAGAGTTGATCTACCACGAGATCGTAGAGGCTAAACCCTAGAAGCTAGTCTATGGTATGATTTTTGTTGTCCTACGGACTAAACCCTCCGGTTTATATAGACACTGGAGGGGTCTAGGGTTACACAGAGTTGGTTACAGAGAAGGAGATCTGCATATCCGGATTGCCAAGCTTGCCTTCCACGCCTAGGAGAGTCCCATCCGGACACGGGACAAAGTCTTCAGTCTTGTATCTTCATAGTCCAACAGTCCGGCCAAAGTATATAGTCCGTCTGTCCGATGACCCCCTAATCCAGGACTCCTTTAGTAGCCCCTGAACCAGGCTTCAATGACGATGAGTCTGATGCGTAGATTGTCTTCGATGTTGCAAGGCGGGTTCTTCGCCAAATCCAGAGTACCTGTTGTAACGAGTAGTGTCCGGCTTCCAATTAATGCATTATTCCTCGACTTCTGTGCTTTTAATAATGGCTATCTCCACATGTCGAGCGAATGCTAGAAGTATGGGCATTTTTACATTTTCCACCCTGACCATGTAGTAAATCATCTATTTAAAGAGATGGAGATCCTCATATCCAAATCACACCATATTCCCCCAGCGAGTATCCAACGGAGCGCGCCCGGAAAAATCCATTCCATCATGGTCGGTCGCTGTGGCTCCTCTTCTCGCTCCCGTAGCACTAAGCCAGGCGATTGGGAGAAGTGTTCCGTCACCCATAGCCGATTGGTAGAGTTGCAGACCCAGGGGTTTCTCCCACCTGCGTACATGGTCCCCGTCCGAGCCGGATTAGCCACTTATAATGGCAGGGAGCAAGCAGAGAGTTTTCTCAACCCATCCAAGGGGGAGCGGGTATGCCTTGTCCCTTTCTTTCTGAGGGGACTCGGATTTCCAACCCATCCGTTCCTCCACGGGCTCATGGAGTTCTATGGCCTCCAGCTGCATAACTTCACTCCCGCTTCCATTTTACACATCGCCGGCTATGTCGCCTTTTGCGAACTGTTTCTGGGATGCAAAGCTCATTTCGAGCTATGGAAGAGGCTATGCTGCCTCATTCCCTGTACTCGGGAGGGGTCAATATATCAAGTGGGCGGAGCCGAAATATGGTGCATCACTGAGACAGTATACTTGTCCAGTACTCCGAAGAAGACATCCGAAGACTAGCCTCCGGAGTGGTTTTATATGGAGGACGTCCCCCTTCCGGACCCTATTCGGATGGGCCTTCTTGAGTTTGCAAATGCCCCATTGAAGAAACGCCACAGCTGGCGCCCTCGGAGCCCCCAGGAGGAAGATAATAGAGAGGTCCTTTTCTTGATGGACAGGATAAAAATGCTGGCCAAATCATGATTGACAAAAACTGAGGTTATGTCAACATGCATAATGCGGGGGGTACAGCCACTTCAGTATCGGGGAAAACCCATGTGGCACTTCAATGGAGAATACGACGCCACCCGTTGCGGTCGTAAAGGTCCGGACTCCGCCACTGCTCTGGCGAAGATACTGTACGATTTGTACAAAGGAGAAGAAGAGGAGTTCATCTGTATTAAGCAACGGGATGGATTCTCCATGTACAACCCCCAAGGTGGGTGAGCTGCTATCCTTTACTCTAGTCCTTCCCTCATTCTTCATCATAAATATTTACCTTGCTAATTCATAGCAGGAACTGCGAAAAGCCATGAGGGATATCCACAACCCGTCTCCACAGCCAGAGGACCCTGAACGGACCCTTGACCCCGGACTTGAAGAAGATCCGGACATATTTGTGGAGCTCGTCAACAGGACATTTTATCAATCAAGCTGTGATGGTGCCTTGGTGGCTATCATAGCCGATTACCCAGGCCTACTCCCTGCATCGCATGTAAGTAAAACCGGAGTCCCAACTTCAAAGAAGGATCCCTTCCTTGCACCTTACCCACTGCACACATATTGCATCTTACAGGGAAGGCTATCGGGGCACCATGCCGAACCCGCGGTGACTCATCAACAAGGAGCACCGAAGCCGGGTCGGCTTAAGATGAATGCGGCCAGGACCGAGACGCCGTCACAGAGGTATGATTAACAACCTGCTACGTGATTATCGTTCTTAAAATATAACAATGTCCATGGTTCCCTTGCAGAAAGAGCGCTTGTCGAACTATATCCAGAGAGCCTGCCGGTCATGCCTCCACCAGCCGGACTCCAGGGCCGGACTCAAGGGCAGAGATTAACACGGGGACAATGCCGGACGGTCCTCCTATAGAGAATGCGGATAGATTATCTGCTACAAACTCCAAAGTGGAGAGCGCCATGAATCAAAGGCGCCGACGGGCCACATTAAGCAACCCTCATTTCTCTGAAGAGGCGTTCAATGCCTTCAACTTGGGGGACGCATACATCCGAGCTTCTGAAGATGGACTTGCCAGAGCCATGGACCAATACGCAAAGGATGTTCGGGTAAGAAAACCTGATAATTATGTATGTCACTAGCCCCTGAGACTTGAAACAGTTGGCACAACTGATTTAAGGATCATTGTATGCATAGGTTCTTACAAAGAAGAATACCCAGCTGTCGAAAGACCTAGAGGAGTGCAAGGCCCAGCTGCGGGCCGCAGTTGCCGGAATGGAGGAGTCCAAGAAGGCCCCATCTGGTAATACTTGTCTTGATGGGAACAAATGTAATGACGTGTACCAGTCAGTATTCGGCATGAATGCTAATCTAACAATAGATTCTGCAGAAAATCTCGGAGTGAATTCGGAGATATTACAAGAGGATGAGCAATGTGCTAAACAACAGCGAGAGGCTGGCGAGAGAGTGCTTACACGGGTTATTCGGGAGAAAAATGAGCTTCAGGATGCCCATACCCGGCTGGGCGTTGAACTGGGAGATGTTCGGGCCCAACTTGCAGACTCCGTAAATGAGAATAGGAGGCTTCGATGCGGCATTTTTAGTAAGTGCTCGAACGAACCTTTATATAGTTCGGCGAAGAAGCGGGCTAAACAGAAAATTATGTCTGTAGGTATGCTGATAGGTCGCCCGAAGAGGAGATGCCCGGATCCACAGGTGATCTACTGCCGGAGGTCTCGCAACTGCACGAACAAGTTCGACAGGTGATGTGGGGTATTGCCCAGGCCTTGTGGCCCTCCGCGTCCCTGCCCGGAGGCATGGGAGAGCTCATGGAGATGCTCAAGGGAGCGCGGCGGCGCTTCCGATTATGGAAGATATCGGCCTACCGACAAGGTGCAATGGAAGCCTGGGCCATGGTGCAGACGCGATACACCAAGGCTGACCCGAACCACATGGCCGAGGTCGGACATGGGGAATAGATTCCCGTTAGTCTGGTGTATGACCAGGTAGGATTAGCCAAAAAATATTCCCAACAGGATTGTAGGCTAGACAGCCTGTTGAATTGTATAGAAGAAGAATTTAGTATGTCTAAGTGACTGTGTACTTCAAATGACATATATTGTCCCTAGCTGGATTGTAAATCATTTGTCATGGCAGACCTTTTCGCTTCAGCCTCCAGACCCGATAGTCCGGAGTGTATCCGAATACCCGCTCGGTTATGTAAAACCGGGGTATGCGTGGAAACCAGGCGTAGGGGTCATAAGTGCTTGAATAGACAAGTACCCAACTAGCTATGTTATATTACATGGATAGTAAGAAACATCTTCCAGGGAGAATAGTTCTGTTAAGGTCCTTTCCCTGGGTACGCATGCATTAATGTGCATGTCCGAACTGCGAAATGCTACGTAGGATATAAAACATTTGGGGGCATGTGTTAAAATAGGTAAGAAACATCTATTGTTCACCGATCGAATATTCCCTTAAGAACGCTAGCTTTTGGCTTCACCCAGTCTAAGGTACACATTCGGCTGACCCAGCAGTAACAATCGCAGAGGTGCTCCCCTTATGCCCTAGCCGAATTAACGAGAATGTAGGGCATAAACACAAGAGCCAGGCAACCCAGCTTGGCCAAAACTTAAGTCATATCGGTGCATATAATGGCGAAAAAAGGCACATATGGAGAAGTGACGCATATGTGGTGGGCACAAAGCCTCGAAGATAATTATATTAAGCTTCTGTGTAAGAAGCCCCCAGGTATATTAAGCACGCATAGTGCGGCAGGAGTGTGCAGTCTAAGAGCACTTGGAGCTTTTAAGGCTATGTAAAAAAGGAAGAAAGAGAGAATGAAAGATGGTATAACTTAAAAAAGGAAGGCAGCGGTAAGGAGACGAACACAGAGTTAGGCACTAGGTGTAGAATCTTCATAGTCTGGCCGCGTTCCATGGGTTCGGCTCGAGTCGATTATCTAATGCATCACGCAGACGGTACGCTCCTCCGGTGAGAACTTTATCAATGATGAAGGGACCCTCCCACTTGGGCTTGAGCTTGTCCTCTTTCTTCTCTGGTAGGCGTAGAATGAGTTCGCCAACATTATAAGTTTTGGCCCGTACGTCTTTGCTTTCATACCTTCAAGCCTGCTGCTGATAGAATGTGGAACGGGCCTTTGTGATGTCACGCTCCTCCTCCAGGGCATCTAAATTGTCCTGTCGATCTAGCTCAGGTTCTCTCTCTTTGTACATGCGCACTCGTGGTGAGTCATGAATGATATCGCAGGGTAGTACTGCCTCTATGCCGTACACCATAAAAAATGGTGTGTGTCCAGTGGTTCGATTTGGCGTGGTCCGCGGCGCCCATAGTACGAAGTCGAGCTCCTCGACCTAGTGCGTGTCTGATTCCTTCAAGGATCGCACTAGTCTGGGTTTGATGCCACTCATAATAAGACCATTTGCTCGTTCGACTTGACCGTTTGTTTGGGGGTGATAGACAGAGGCATAATCTAGCTTAATGCCCATTTTGCCGCACCAAGTTTTCACTTCGTCGGCTGTGAAGTTGGAGCCGTTATCAGTGATGATGCTGTGGGGGAAACCATAATGGTGTACGACCCTGGATATGAAGTCTATCACTGGTCCGGATTTGGCCGTTTTTACTAGTTTGGCCTCTATCCATTTTGTGAATTTATCTACCATGACCAAAAAGTATTTTTTTCTTATGGCTTCCTCCTTTAAGGGGTCCGACCATATCGAGCCCCCAGACTGCAAAGGGCAAAGTTATGGGGATTATTTGGAGGGCGGTGGATGGCATATGGCTTTGATTTGCAAAAAGTTGGCAACCGACACAATGTTGGACGAGGTCCTGTGCGTCTGCTTGGGCTGTCGGCCAGTAGAAGCCTGTACGGAAGGCCTTGCTTACAAGGGCCCGTGCTGCGGCGTGATGGCCGCCGAGTCCAGTGTGAATTTTGGCCAGGAGTTGCCGTCCCTCCTCTTCGGAGATGCATCTTTGAAGCACTCCGGTCGTGCTTTTCTTATAAAGCTCTCCCTTGTGAACCTTGTAGGCTTTAGAGCGCTGCACAATACAATGTGCTTCATTTTGTTCCTCGGGGAGTTCTTGCCTATTTAAGTAGGCTAAGAAGGGTCCATCCACGGGGCAATGACAGCCATAATCACGTGGGCCGATGGTGTTATTTCGGTTGCGGAGCCTCCGATTATGTCAGATTGTTCGGGATCTGGGGTTGTGTTCGGATCCGGACTGATATTGCTGGTCTTCCCTTCCCATACCACGGATGGCTAGAACAACCTTTCCAAGAAGATGTTAGGTGAGACGGGTTCGCGCTTAGCACCGATGCGGGCGAGGATATCCGCCGCTTGATTATTTTCTTGGATCACATGGTGGAATTCGAGCCCCTTCAACCGAGCTGACATTTTGAGGACGGCATTTCGGTAAGCTGCCATTTTTGGGTCCTTGGCATCCAAGTCTCCATTTATTTGAGATATTGTGAGGTTCGAGTCCCCATGCACTTCCAGGCGTTGATTGCCCATGGAAACGGCCATCCGAAGACCATGCAACAGAGCCTCATATTCGGCTGTGTTGTTGGAGTCTGTATATAATATTTGGAGTACGAATTGGACTGTATCTCCGGTGGGGGATGTCAGGACAACGCCTGCCCCCAGACCAGCCAGCATTTTAGAGCCGTCAAAGTGCACGATCCAATTGGAGTACGCGCCGTATTCTTTTGGGAGTTCGCCTTCTGTCCATTCGGCCACGAAGTCAGCTAGTACTTGCGACTTAATGGCTCGCCATGGTTTTTATGTTATGTCAAACGGGAGGAGCTCGATAGCCCATTTAGAAATCCGGCCCATGGCATCGCGGTTATTTATTATATCGTTGAGTGGTACTTCGGAGGCCACCGTGATTGAACACTCTTGAAAGCAGTGTCGTAGTTTACAGGATGCCATGAAGACCGCGTATGCTATCTTTTGATAATGTGGGTACCGGGATTTGCATGGAGTGAGGACAGTGGATACTTAGTATGTCGGCTTTTGAAGCGGGAACTTATGTCCGTCTGTTTCTCGTTCGACAACGAGCACTGCGCTTACAACCTGGTGTATTGCAGCTATATATAAAAGCATGGGTTCACCAGTATTTGGTGCGGCCAGGATTGGATTGTTGGCCAAGAGGGCCTTTATTTCTTCCAGTCCGGTCGTGGCTGCACCCGTCCACTCGAAGTGTTCGGTGCGTCGAAGAAGGCGATAAAGAGGTAGTGCCTTTTCTCCGAATTGGGAGATAAAGCGGCTTAGAGCAGCCACGCATCCAGTTAATTTCTGGATTTGCTTGAGGTCTGTTGGGGTAGCCAACTTTGACAGAACTCAAATTTTTTCCGGATTTGCTTCAATTCCTCTATTGGAAACGATGAAGCCTATCAGCTTTCCGGCAGGTATGCCGGAAATGCATTTTTCCAGATTGAGCTTGATGTCATATGCTCCGAGATTGTCGAACGTAAGCCTCAAGTCGTCTATTAAAGATTTGACGTGTCTAGTTTTGATGACCACGTCGTCTACGTATGCCTCCACTGTTTTGCCGATTTGTTTCTTCAGGCATGTCTGAATCATACGTTGATAGGTTACGCCGGCATTTTTGAGCCTGAAAGGCATGGTATTAAAACAGAATGGGCCGTATGGTGTGATGAATGTCGTTGCGGCTTGATCGGACTCTGCCATCTTGATTTGATGGTATCCGGAGTATGCATCGAGGAAGCACAATGAGTCGTGTCCTGCGGTAGCATCAATGATTTGATCAATGTGGGGGATGGGGGAGGATCCTTGGGGCAAGCCTTATTGAGGTCCTTGAAATCGACACATAGGCGCCAGGATTTGTCCTTGTTTGGTACCATCACCAGATTTGCTAGCCAGTTCGGGTGTTTTATTTCTCTGATGAATCCGGCTTCGAGTAACTTGGCTAGCTCCTCTCCCATAGCTTGCCGCTTAGGTTCTAAAAAGCGCCGAAGAGTGTGCTTGACCGGCTTGTATCCCTTCAGTATAGTTAGGCTATGTTCATCCAGCCTGCGTGGGATACCTGGCATGTCTGAAGGATGCCAGGCGAAGATGTCCCAATTCTCTTGCAAGAATTCTTGTAGTGCGGCGTCTATTGTGGGGTTCAGTTGTGCCCCAATCGATGCTGTTTTTGTAGGGTCCATTGCGTGGACCTGGAATTTGACTATTTCGTCTGCTGGTTTAAAAGATGTGGAATTGGGTCGTTTGTCGAGTATCACATCGTCCCTTTCCACTGTGGAGTGCAGCATGGTTAGTTCTTCAGCTGCGAGGGCTTCGGATAATGCCTCAAGGGCCAGTGCGGCGATTTTATTTTCGGCGCAGAGTGCTACGTCCCGATCACTAGCTAGAGTGATGATTCCATTGGGCTCGGGCATCTTGAGCTTCATGTACCGGTAATGGGGTATAGCTTGAAAGCTCGTGAATGCATCCCACCCTAAAAGGGCGTGGTATCCGCTACTGAACGGGGCCACTTGGAATATGATTTCTTCGGACCTATAATTCTCCGGCGTGCCGAATACCACATCTAGTGTGATTTTTCCCGCACATCGTGCCTCCCGACTATGGATGATTCCCTGAAGGTCGTGTTTCTTTGCTTAATGCGGCTCTTGTCTATTTCCATCTTGTTAAGAGTCTCCTCGTAGATAAGGTTTAATCCGCTGCCGTCGTCCATGAGCACTTTAGTAAGCCGGAAGCCGTCCACAATTGGACTAAGGACTAAAGCGGCCGGTGCCCGAACTGTTCGGAATTGAGGTTCGTCACTGGCCTTGAAGGTTATAGCCATGTCGTTCCATGGATTTATTGCTGCAACGTGGCAGACTTCGGCGAGGCTGCGGAGTGCTCGCTTGCACCTATTATTTGAGGCGAAAGTCTCAAAGACTGTCAGTACTGTATTGTTATTTTCGGTGGGATGGTTCTCTACGGTATGGTTGATGAGGAGATCCTCGCCGCTCTTGGCCACCTGCCGGAGTATCCAACATGCTCTAAGGCTGTGTGTTGGTATGGTATCCGGTGTACTATGAATTTTTCATGGCCCATTGAGCCATCCCTCCAATATGGGTCCACGCCCTGCAGCGGGCCTTGGTCTTTTTGTAATTGGACCGGGTTACTTGCGAGAGTGTGCTATGTCCTGAGCTTGCGTTGGTTTTCCCCGAAGAGGAGAGGGTGATGCAGCAAGTGTAGCGTAAGTATTTCCCTCAGTTTCGAGAACCAAGGTATCAATCCAGTAGGAGGCTCCTGAAAAGTCCCACGCACCTACACAAACAAACTGAGAACTCGCAACCAACACAATAAAGGGGTTGTCAATCCCTTCACGGCCACTTGCGAAAGTGAGAACTGATAGAGATAGTTTGATAAGATAAATATATTTTTGGTATTTTATAATATAGATGCAAAAAGTAAAATGCAAATAAAAGTAGATTGGAAGCAAATATGATAGGAGATGGACCCGGGGGCCATAAGTTTCACTAGAGGCTTCTCTCGAGATAGCATAAGTATTACGGTGGGTGAACAAATTACTGTCGAGCAATTGATAGAAAAGCGAATAATTATGAGATTATCTAGGCATGATCATGTATCTAGGCATCACGTCCATAACAAGTAGACTGACTCCTGCCTGCATCTACTACTATTACTCCACACATCGACCGACACCTGCCTGCATCTAGAGTATTAAGTTCATCAGAACAGAGTAATGCCTTAAGCAAGATGACATGATGTAGAGGGATAAACTCATGCAATATGATATAAACCCCATCTTTTTATCCTCGATGGAAACAATACAATACATGTCTTGCAACCCTTTCTGTCACTGGGTAAGAACACCGCAAGATTGAACCCAAAGCTAAGCACTTCTCCCATGTCAAGAAAGATCAATCTAGTAGGGCAAACCAAACCGATAATTCGAAGAGACTTGCAAAAATAACTCAATCACATAAAAGAATTCAGAGAAGATTCAATTATTATCCATAGATAAACTTCATCATAAACCCACAATTCATCGGATCTTGACAAACACACCGCAAAAAGAGATTACATCGAATAGATCTCCAGAAGAGAGGGGGAGAACATTTGAGATCCAAAAAGAGAGAAGAAGCCATCTAGCTAATAACTATGGACCCGTAGGTTTGTGGTAAACTACACACAACTCATCGGAGGGGCAAGGATGTTGATTTAGAGGCCCTCCATGGTCGATTCCCCCTCCGGCAGAACACCGGAGAAGGCTCCAAGATGGGATCTCATGGATATAGAAGGTTATGGCGGTGGAAATTCTGTTTCGGGTGCTCCCTGGATGTTTTTGGGGTACGTAGGTATATATAGGAGGAAGAAGTACGTCAGTGGCCGCCCAAGGGGCCCACGAGACAGGGGGCGCGCCCTATAGGGGGGGTGCGCCCTCCTATCTCGTGGCCGCTTCGGCTGCTTCTTGGCTTGCACTCCAAGTCCAATCATGCTCCCAAAGGTTTCATTCCGTTTGGACTCCGTTTGATATTCCTTTTCTTCGAAATACTGAAATAGGCAAAAAAAACAGCAATACAGGCTGGGCCTCCGGTTAGTAGGTTAGTCCCAAAAATGATATAAATGTGTAAAATAAAGCCCATAAACATCCAAAAGGGGTAATATAATAGCATGGAACAATCAAAAATTATAGATACGTTGGAGACGTATCAAGCATCCCCAAGCTTAATTCCTGCTCGTCCTCGAGTAGGTAAATGAAAAAAAAGATTTTTTTATGTGGAATTCTACCTAGCATAATTCTCAATATAATTTTCTTTATTGTGGCATGAATGTTCAGATCCAAATGATTCAAAATAAAAGCTTATAAAACATAAAAATAATAATGCTTCAAAGCATACTAACAAATAATCATGTCCTATCAAAATAGCATAGCCAAAGAAAGCTTATCCCTACAAAATCATATAGTTTGGCCATGCTTCATTTTCATTACACAAAATACTCCCATCATGCACAACCCCGATGATGAGCCGAGCAATTGTTTCATACTTTTTAACGCGCTTCAGTTTTTTCAACTCTTACGCAATACATGAGTGTAAGCCATGGACATAGCACTATGGTGGTATATGGTGGTTGTGAGGACAAAAAGGGAGAAGATAGTCTCACATCAACTAGGCATATTAACGGGCTATATGGAGATGCCCATTAATAGATATCAATGTGAGTGAGTAGAGATTGCCATGCAACGGATGCACTAGAGCTATAAATATATGAAAACTCAACAAAGGGAACTAAGTGGGTGTGCATCCAGCTTGCTTGCTCACGAAGACCTAAGGCATTTTGAGGAAGCCCACCATTGGAATATACAAGCCAAGTTCTATAATGAAAAATTCCCACTTAGTATATGAAAAATGACAACATATGAGACTCTCTATCATGAAGATCATGGTGCTACTTTGAAGCACAAGTGTGGAAAAAGAGATAGTAGCATTGTCCCTTCTCTCTTTTTCTCTCATTTTTTTCTTTTTTTTCTTTGGCCTCTTTTTTTTCTTTTTGGCATCTCTCTTTTTTTCTTTTTGTAAAGTCCGAAGTCTCATCCCGACTTGTGGGGGAATCATAGCCTTCAACATCCTTTCCTCACTAGGACAATGCTCTAATAATGAAGATCATCACACTTATATGAATTTACAACTCAAGAATTACAACTCAAAGCTAGAACAAGATATGACTCTATATGAATGGCTCCGGCGGTGTACCGGGATATGCAATGAATCAAGAGCGACATGTATGAAAATTATGAAGGTGGCCTTGCCACAAATACGATGTCAACTACATGATCATGCAAAAGAGCAATATGACAATGATGGAATATGTCATAATAAACGGAATGGTGGAAAGTTGCATGGCAATATATCTCGGAATGGCTATGGAAATGCCATAATAGGTAGGTATGGTGGCTGTTTTGAGGAAGGTAAATAAAGGGTTTATGCTACCGGTGAAAGTTGCGCGGTAATAATAAAGGCTAGCAAAGTAAAAGGATGAGTGTGCATATGTCCATGGACTCACATTAGTCAAAAAAGAACTCATATACTTATTGCAAAATTCTACTTCACCCTCGAAGCAAAGTACTACAACGCAATCCCCAAGAGGGATAGATTGGTAGCAAAAGACCATCGCTCGTCCCTGACTGCCACTCGTAAGGAAGACAATCAAAAGAGCACCTCATGCAACAAATTTGTCACACAACTTTTACCATACGTGCATGCTACGGGACTTGCCAACTTCAACAAAAGTATTTCTCAATTTAGTAATTACCCACTAGCATAACCCTAACATTACTACCTTTATATCTCAAAACAATTATCAAGCATCAAGTTGATCATAGCATCCAATTCTTTTTCTATGATAGTTTTTATTATACCCAACTTGGATGCTCATCATTCTAAGACCAAATTTGTAACCATAGCAAATACCATGCTGTTCTAAGAGACTCTCAAAATAATATAAGTGAAGCATGAGAGACTAGAAATTTCTTCAAAATTAAGACACCACCGTGCTCTAAAAGATATAAGTGAAGCACTAGAGCAAAAACTATCAAGCTCAAAAGATATAAGTGAAGCACATAGAGTATTCTAGCAAATTCTAATCAAGTAGGCTTCTCCCAAAAGGTGTGTACAGAAAGGATGATTGTGGTAAACTAAAAAGCAAAGACTAATATAATACACGACGCTCCAATCAAAACACATATCATGTGGTGAATAAAAATATAGCTCCAAGTAAAGTTACCAATGAACAAAGACGAAAGAGGGGATGCCTTCCCGGGGCATCCCCAAGCTTAGGCTTTTGGCTATCCTTGAATATCTTGGGGTGCCATGGGCATCCCCAAGCTTAAGCTCTTGCCACTCCTTATTCCATAGTCCATAAAAGCTTTACCCGAAACTTGAAAACTTCACAACACAAAACTCAACAGGAAATCTTATAAGCTCCGTTAGTGAAAGAAAACAAAACCACCACATAAGGTACTGCAATGAACTCATTATTTATTTATTTTGGTATTAAACATACTGTATTCCAACTTCTCCATGGTTTATAAACTATTTTACAAGCCATAGATGCATCAAAATAAGCAAACAACACACGGAAAACAGAATCTGTCAAAAATAGAACAGTCTGTAGAAATCTGTAACTAACGCAAACTTTTGGACTCTAAAAATCCTACCAAAATAGGACGTACTGGAAAATTTGTCTATTGATCATCAGAAAAACGAATCAATGCAAAATCACGTTTCTGTGATTTATTGATTTTTTTCTCGTGAGCACAAAGTTTCTGTTTTTCAGCAGAATCAAATCAACTATCATCATAGTTTATCCTATAGGTTCTACTTGGCACAAACACTAATTAAAAGATAAAAACACATCTAAACAGAGAGTAGATGCAAGATTTATTACTAAACAGGATCAAAAACAAAAAAACATAAAGAAAAATTGGGTTTCCTCCCAACTAGCGCTATCGTTTAACGCCCCCTAGCTAGGCATAAAAGCGAAGATAGATCTAACGAGTGCCTTCTTTAGCACTAAATTCATAATTAGCCTGCATGATAGATTCATAAGGTAATTTGACTTTCTTTCTTGGAAAATGCTCCATAACTTTATTTAATGGAAATTGGAACCTAATATTCCCTTCCTTCATATCAATAATCGCACCAATCATTCTAAGGAAAGGTCTACCAAGAATAATAGGGCAAGAAAGATTGCAATCTATATCAAGAACGATAAAATCTACGGGCACCAAATTTCTATTTGCAACAATAAGAACATCATTGATCCTTCTCATAGGCTTTTTAATGGTGGAATCCGCAAGGTGCAAATTTAACGAGCAATCATCAAGATCATGGAAATCTAGAATATCACATAAAGTTTTTCGGAATCGTGGAAACACTAGCACCCAAATCACACAAAGCAAAACACTCATAATCTTTAATTCTAATCTTTATAGTAGGTTCCCACTCATCATTAAGTTTTCTAGGTATAGAGACTTCCAAATTAAGTTTTTCATCATAAGGTTGCAACAAAGCATCAACGATATGTTTGGTAAAAGCTTTATTTTGACTATAAGCATGAGGAGAATTAACAACGGATTGCAACAAGGAAATACAACCTTTTAAAGAACAATTATCATAATTAAATTCCTTGAAATCCGAGATAGTAGGTTCAATGTTATTTGAAGTTGTGACCTCTCCAATCTCACTTTTACCAAATTTAGCATCAAGATCTAAAGACTCCGAATTCTTGGGACGCCTTCTAGGCAAAGTTGATTCATCATCAGACCCATAATCATCAAAATTCATATTGCAAAACATAGATCTAATAGGAGACATATCAATAACTTTAAGATCTTCATCATTATTTTCATGGAAACTAGAAGAACACGCTTTTATAAAGCTATCTTTCTTAGCACGCAATCTAGCGGTTCTTTCCTTACACTCATCAATGGAAATTCTCATTACTTTGAGAGACTCATTGATATCATGCTTAGGAGAAGAAGATCTAAGTTTAAGGGAGTCCACATCAAGCGAAAGTCTATCAACGTTCCTAGCCAAATCATCAACTTTGAGCAATTTTTCTTCAAGCAAAGCATTAAAATTCTTTTGAGAAATCATAAATTCTTTCACACTATTCTCAAAATTAGAGGGCATATTATTAAAATTAGCATGAGAATTATTGTAGGAATTTCCATTATTATTAGAGGAATTACTAGGGAACGGTCTAGCATTAAAATTTCCTCTATAGGCATTGTTTCCCAAATTATTCCTACCAACAAAATTGACATCCATAGATTCATTATTATTCTCAATCAAAGAAGCCAAAGGCATATCATTGGGATCAAGAGGAGTATTTTTAGTAGCAAACAATTTCATGAGTTCATCCATCTTTCCACTCAAAACATTGATTTCTTCTATAGCATGCACTTTTTTACTAGAAGATCTTTCGGTGTGCCATTGAGAATAATTAGCCATAATATTATCAAGAAGTTTTGTAGCATATCCTAACGTGATTTCCATAAACGTGCCTCCCGCGACCGGATCTAGGAGATTTCTAGAAGCAAAGTTCAAACCGGCATAAAAATTTTGTATGATCATCCATAAATTCAAGCCATGAGTAGGGCAATTACGAAGCATCAATTTCATTCTTTCCCAAGATTGGGCAACATGCTCATGATCAAGTTGTTTAAAATTCATAATGTAGTTCCTAAGAGTGATAATCTTAGGGGAGGAAAATACTTAGAGATAAAAGCATCTTTGCACTTGTTCCAGGAATCAATACTATTTTTAGGCAAAGATGAAAACCAAACTTTAGCATGATCTCTAAGAGAAAATGGAAATAACTTCAATTTGACAATATTGTTATCCGTATCTTTCTTCTTTTGCATATCACACAAATCAACAAAGTTGTTTAGATGAGTAGCGACATCTTCACTAGGAAGGCCGACAAATTGATCTTTCATAACAAGATTCAGCAAAGCAGCATTGATTTCACAAGACTCAACATCATTAAGAGGAGCAATCGGAGTACTAAGGAAGTCATTATTATTGGTATTCGAGAAATCACACAATTTGGTATTATCTTGTTCCATGGCAACAAGTAATCCACACACAAGCAAACGGAAAGAGGCAAGCAAAAAGAGAGGAGGAGATTGGGAAAGAGAGGGCGAATAAAATGGCAAGGGTGAAGTGGGGAGAGGAAAACGAGAGGCAAATGGCAAATAATGTAAATGTGAGGGAGATGGGTTTGTGATGGGTACTTGGTATGTCTTGACTTGAGCGAAGACCTCCCCTGCAACGGTGCCAGAAATCCTTCTTGCTACGTCTTGAGCTTGCATTGGTTTTCCCCGAAGAGGAGAGGGTGATGCAGCAAGTGTAGCGTAAGTATTTCCCTCAATTTTGAGAACCAAGGTATCAATCCTGTAGGAGGCTCCTCAAAAGTCCCATGCACCTACACAAACAAACTGAGAACTCGCAACCAACGCAATGAAGGGGTTGTCAATCCCTTCACGACCACTGGCAAAAGTGAGATCTGATAGAGATAGTTTGATAAGATAAATATATTTTTGGTATTTTATAATATAGATGCAAAAAGTAAAGATGAAAATAAAAGTAGATTGGAAGCAAATATGATAGGAGATGGACTCGGGGGCTATAGGTTTCACTAGAGGCTTCTCTCGAGATAGCATAAGTATTACGGTGGGTGAACAAATTACTGTCGAGCAATTGATAGAAAAGAGAATAATTGTGAGATTATCTAGGCATGATCATGTATATAGGCATCACGTCCATAACAAGTAGACCGACCCCTGCCTGCATCTACTACTATTACTCCACACATCGATCGTCTCCTACCTGCATCTAGAGTATTAAGTTCATAAGAACAGAGTAATGCCTTAAGCAAGATGACATGATGTAGAGGGATAAACTCATGCAATATGATATAAACCCCATCTTTTTATCCTTGATGGCAACAATACAATATGTGTCTTGCAACCCTTTCTGTCGCTGGGTAAGAACACCGCAAGATTGAACCCAAAGCTAAACACTTCTCACATGGCAAGAAAGATCAATCTAGTAGGCCAAACCAAACCGATAATTCAAAGAGACTTGCAAAGATAACTCAATCACATAAAAGAATTCAGAGAAGATTCAATTATTATCCATATATAAACTTGATCATAAACCCACAATTCATTGGATCTCGACAAACACACCGCAAAAAGAGATTACATCAAATAAATCTCCACAAGAGAGGGGCAGAACATTGTATTGAGATCTAAAAAGAGAGAACAAGCCATCTAGCTAATAACTATGGACCCGTAGGTCTGTGGTAAACTACTCACAACTCATCGGAGGGGCAAGGATGTTGATGTAGAGGCCCTCCATGGTCGATTCCCCCTCCAGCAGAACGCCGGCGAAGGCTCCAAGATGGGATCTCGTCGATACAGAAGGTTACGGCGGTGGAAATTGTGTTTCGGGTGCTCCCTGGATGTTTTCGGGGTACATAGGTATATATAGGAGGAAGAAGTACGTCGGTGGCGCCCGAGGGGCCCACGAGACAGGGGCACACCCTACAGGGGGGCGCCCTCCTATCTCGTGGCTGCCTCGGCTGCTTCTTGGCTTGCACTCCAAGTCCTATGGATCACGTTCGTTCTAAAAATCATGCTCCCGAAGGTTTCATTCTGTTTGGACTCCGTTTGATATTCCTTTTCTTCAAAATACTGAAAGAGGCAAAAAAAACAGCAATACGGGCTGGGCCTCCGGTTAGTAGGTTAGTCCCAAAAATGATATCAATGTGTAAAAGAAAGCCCATAAACATCCAAAAGGGGTATTATAATACTCCCTCCGTTCGGAATAACTTGTCTCGGAAATGGATGTATCTAGAACTAAAATACATCTAGATACATCCATTTCCGCGACAAGTAATTCCGAACGGAGGGAGTAGCATGGAACAATCAAAAATTATAGATACGTTGGAGACGTATCAGAGTGCACCCTTTTAGTTCGGACGGGGGGTTTAGTGAGAGCCGGAGGATCCCAGAATTTTGTTTGGGTTTTCCAGGCGCTTGCCATAGCACAGTACTTCTGTACTATGGCCGCCAAGTCAACAAAGTGTACTATGTCACGACGACTTATGGCGTTGAGTATTCCCCTGTCCGTGCAATTTTTGCAAAAGAATGAGATTGCGTCTTCCTTGCGATAGTCCTTAACCTTGCTCATTACAAGGAGTAATCTGGCCCAGAAGTGATGTACTGTCTCTTGGGGCTCTTGTATAATGTGGGAAAGATCGCTTGTATCTGGGTGGGTGGGTAGATTTAGGTCCAGACCCTGACGCGAACTGAGACCCAGGGGTAGAGGAGCTTCCGAGCTTGGCGGCTTGGGCTCGGGGATGTTGCCCAATTTTTCTGGCCCGCTGTCCGATTCTATGTTTGGATCTTGGGCCATGTCCTCCCGTAGAAGGGTATCCTGCTCGGAGAGCCCGGGAATCCGGACATAGTTCGTCCTCAAAATAGAGGAAGAGTCGATGCATTGCTCCTCCACTACCGCAATCTGATGGGTGACCGGCGGAGAGTTAATCTCCCTTTGGTCGGATTTAAGCCCGATCCGATCATAGTCCGTAGCGACTCCAAGAGCGGCAATGCGATCCAAGAGCTCGTTCAGGGAGGAGAGCTCCATTGGATCCATCTGTTCGGTAAGTTCCGAGCTGATGTGGAGGCTGTTTTTGATGACCTGAGAAGTCATCGTCGGCGTGACGGCCGATCGGGCGGTCATGACGAAACCGCCTAGTCGGAGAGTTTGGCCTAAAGCCAGGGCTCCCCCAGAGGTGATATTGTCCTTGATAACAAGGCGAGCCATCAAGCCTTACCGTGACGGCACAGTGGAACTCTCAATGAAAGCACCAATGCCGGTGTCAAAACCGGTGGATCTCGGGTAGGGGGTCCCGAACTGTGCGTCTGAGGCTAATGGTAACAGGAGGCTGGGGACACGATGTTTACCCAGGTTCGGACCCTCTTGATGGAGGTAATACCCTACTTCCTGCTCGATTGATCTTGATGATATGAGTATTACAAGAGTTGATCTACCACGAGATCATAGGGGCTAAACCGTAGAAGCTAGCCTAAGGTATGATTGTTGTTGTCCTATGGACTAAACCCTCTGGTTTATATAGACACCGGAGGGGGCTAGGGTTACACAGAGTCGGTTACAGAGAAGGAGATCTACATATCCGGATTGCCAAGCTTGCCTTCCACGCCAAGGAGAGTCCCATCCGGACACGGGACGAAGTCTTCAGTCTTGTATTTTTATAGTCCAACAATCCGGCCAAAGTATATAGTCCAGCTGTCCAAGGACCCCCTAACCCAAGACTCCCTCAGTGGGAGCAAGATGTCGTCCCAAGATTTTGAGTTGTTTCTATTGCCGATCCCAAAGTTTACGGGGACTTGGAGCATTATGGTTGGACCACAGAGGAAGAAGAAGACTATGACCCGAAAGGAAAAGAAGAGACAAGCTCCGATGAAGAGGAAGTCCCACTACCCCAACCTGGGGACATGGATGTGGAGTTCAAAAATTCAAGTCTCCCCACTAAATCAAAGAATCCTAAGATAGAGTTTATCCCTTTTCATCTTTTGCAGGAGAACAAACAAGTATTATGCAAAAGGGTATTAATACTAGAGCAGGAGGTCGATGACCTGAAGGGGGGAAATTCCATTCTCAAGCGTAACCTGAGGAAGAAGGACAAGCCTACTACATCAACAACTCCATCATCACCACCTCCGAAGAAAGAGACATAAATACATGGGTATGGGCACTCCCCTTGGCTACAGCCAAGCTTGGGGGAGGTGCCTCGGTATCGTATCACCATCACACCTTTACCTTTACTTTTATTGTTTTTGTTAGTTCGATACTTTTGGTTATATCTTGATCTAGTATAATAAAGTTTTTAGTATGACCTAGCTTTGAGTTTTGTTTCACGATCTATCTATGTAATCGAGTCTGTGAGTTATATATAATAAAGTAGTTTTGAGTTGAGGGCTTTGCCTTCTCGCTATGATCTTGAGGGAATATAATAAAAGAAAGAATAAAAATATTATATAATGATCTTATGGATAGTAATGACTTCACATATAAAGAATATGATGAATAAAATTCGTCGTGAGTTGACAAACATAGTTTTGGTCATTGTTGCAATTAATAGGAAATAATAATGAAAGAGAGGCTTCACATATAAATATACTATCTTGGACATCTTTTGTAATTGTGAGCACTCATTACAATATGACATGCGAAAATTTGATGTTGGACAAGGAAGACAACATGATGGTTTATGCTTTATTATATCCGAATAGAAGTTATATTGTCATGGATTCTTGATACGTCCATTTTGTATCATGCTTTTATATCAACATTTATTGCATTATGGGCTGTTATTACACGTTATGTCACAATACTTATGCCTTTTATCTCTTATTTTATAAGGTTTACATGAAGAGGTAGAATGCCGGCAACTCGAATTCTGGACCGGAAAAGGAGCAAATATTAGAGACCTATTCTGCACAACTCCAAAAGTCCTGAAACTCCACGAAGATCAGTTTTGGAATATATTAAAAATATTGGGCGAAGAAAGCACCAGAGGGGGGCCACCAGTCATCCACGGGGGTGGAGGGCGCGCCCTACCCCCCTAGGCGCGCCCCCTACCTCGTGGGCCCCCTGGCAGGCCCCTGGCGTCCATCTTCTACTATATGGTGTCTTTTGCCCTGGAAAAATCATAAGGAAGCTTTTGGGACAAAGCGTCGCCGTCTCGAGGCGGAACCTAGGCAAGACCAATCTAGGACTTCGGTGGAGCTGTTCTGCCGGGGAAACATCCCTCCGGGAGGGGGAAATTCAAGCCATCATCATCAATCCTCTCATCGATAGGGGATCAATCTCCATCAACATCTTCACCAGCACCATCTCCTATCAAATGCTAGTTCATCTCTTGTATCTGATCTTCGTCTCAAAATCTCATATTGGTACCTGTGGGTTGCTAGTAGTGTCGATTACTCCTTGTAGTTGATGCTAGGTTGTTTATTCGGTGGAAGATCATATGTTAAGATCCTTAATGCTTATTAATACCCCTCTGATTATGAACATGAATATGCTTTGTGATTATGAACATGAATATGCTTTATAAGTAATCATGTAAATTTGGTATTCGTTTGATATTTTGATGAGATGTATGTTGTCTCTCCTCTAGAGGTGTTATGTGAACGTCGACTACATGACACTTCACCATGATTTTGGCCTAGGGGAAGCATTGGAAGTAATAAGTAGATGATGGGTTGCTAGAGTGACAGAAGCTTAAACCCTAGTTTATGTATTGCTTCGTAAGGGGTTGATTCGGATCATATGTTTCATGATATGGTTAGGTTTACCTTAATTGTTCTTTCGTAGTTGCAGATGCTTGCGAGAGGGGTTAATCATATGTGGGATGCTTTTCCAAGGAAGGGAAGGTCCACCCACATATCAAATTATCAAAGTAACAAACGCAAATCATATGAGCATGATGAAAACTAGCTTGACGATAATTCCCATGTGTCCTCGGGAGTGTTTTTCTTTACATAAGAGTTTGTCCAGGCTTGTCCTTTGCTACAAAAAGGATTGGGCCACCTTGCTGCACCTTAGTTACTCTTTTACTTGTTACCCGTTACAAATTACCTTATCACAAAACTATCTGTTACCGATAATTTCAGTGCTTGCAAAGAATACCTTACTAAAAACCGCTTGTCATTTTCTTCTGCTCCTCGTTGGGTTCGACACTCTTACTTATCGGAAGGACTACGATAGAGCCCCTATACTTGTGGGTCATCAAGACTCTTTTCTGGCACCATTGCTGGGGAGCGAAGCGCCTTTGGTAAGGAAACACTTACATAGTGTGCTGAAATTTACTGTCACTTGTTACTATGGAAAATAATCCTTTGAGGGGCCTGTTCGGGGTATCTTCACCCCGACCAGAAGTGCAAAGAGTTTCTCCTCAACCTAATGAACCTACTGAAAATATTTCCTTTGAAATTCCTTCGGCTATGATAGAGAAAATGCTAGCTAATCCCTATACAGGAGATGGAACATTACATCCTGATATGCACCTAATCTATGTGGATGAAGTTTGTGAATTATTTAAGCTTGCAGGTATGCCCGAGGATGTTGTCAAGAAGAAGCTATTCCCTTTTATCTTTGAAGGGAAACTAATTGACATGGTATAGGCTATGTGATGATATTTGATCATGGAACTACAACCGATTGAAATTGGAATTCATCAGAAGTTTTATCCTATGCATCTGGTTCATCGTGATCGGAATTATTTGGCCTCGTGAAGGGCAAAGTATCTCTCAACCTTGGGGGAGGCTTAAGTCAATGTTATCTTCATGCCCCAATCATGAGCTCTCAAGAGAAATTATTATTCAAAAAATTTATGCTCGGCTTTCTCATAATGATCGCTCCATGCTCGATACTTCTTGTACTAGTTCTTTTATGATGAAGACTATTGAATTCAAATGGGATTTATTGGAAAGAATTAAATGCAACTCTGAAGATTGGGAACTCGACGAAGGTAAAGAGTCAGGTATAACCCCTCAGTTTGATTGTGTTAAATCTTTTTTGGATACCAATGCTTTTCACGAATTTAGCACTAAGTATGGACTTAACTCTGAGATAGTAGCTTCTTTCTGTGAATCATTTTCTACTCATGTTGATCTACCTAAGGAGAAGTGGTTTAAATATCATCCTCCCCTTGAAGTAAAGGTAGTAGAACCTATTAAAGTTGAAGAAAAACTATTACTTATAATGTTGATCCTTTTGTTCCTACCGCTTATATTGAGAAACCACCTTTTTCCTATTAGAATAAAGGATCATGCTAAAGCTTCAACTGTGGTTCCTAAGAGTAATGCTAGAACACCTACACCTCTTGAGCAAATTAAAGTTGAACCTAGTATTGCTATGGTTAAAGATATCTTGGTCGATAATATTGATTGGCATGTTATTTATTTCTGTGATGAAGTTGCTAGAATTGCTAGACCCGATACTAAAAATAAACATAGACCTGTTGTTGGCATGCCTGTTGTTTCTGTTAAAATAGCATATCATTATTATCATGGCTTATGTGATATGGGTGCTAGTGTGAGTGCAATACCTCATTCCTTATACAAAGAATTTATGCGTGATACTGCACCTGCTGAGATAGAAGGTATTGATGTTACTATTAAGCTTGCCAATAGAGACACTATTTCACAAATTGGGATTATTAAAGATGTTGATGTTGGGGAACGTTGCAGAAAATTAAAAAATTTCCTACGGTTTCACCAAGATCCATCTATGAGTTCATCTAAGCAACGAGTCAAGGGAGTGAGTTTGCATCTACATACCACTTGTAGATCGCGTGCGGAAGCGTTCAAGGGGATGGTGATGATGGAGTCGTACTCGCCGTGATTCAGATCATCGATGACCAAGTGCTGAACGGACAGCACCTCCGCGTTCAACACACGTACAGTACGGACGACGTCTCCTCCATCTTGATCCAGCAAGGAGGAAGGAGAGGTTGAGGAAGACAGCTCCAACGGCAGCACGACGGCGTGGTGTTGTTGGTGCAGCAGTACTCCGACAGGGCTTCGCCAAGCACGTATGGAGGAGGAGAGGTGTTGGGGAGGGGAGGGGCTGCGCCTTGGCTTGGGTGTGCAGCCCTCCCCTCATCCCTCTATTTATAGGGGTAGGGGCAAGGGTGGTCGGTCCCTCTAGATGGGATCTAGAGGGGGGCGGCGGCCAGGGAGGGGGGACTTGCCCCCCAAGCAAAGGGGGGCGCCCCCTCTAGGGTTCCCCCCCCCCAACACTAGGCGCATGGGCCCAAGGGGGGGGCGCGCCCAACCCCCCAGGGGCTGGCTCCTGCCCAACGCAGCCCATGTGGCCCCCCGGGAGGGGTGGCCCCTCCCGGTGGACCCCCGGAACCCTTCCGGTGGCCCCGGTACAATACCGATATGCCCCCGAAACTTTCCGGTGTCCGTTTGACAACTTCCCATATATAAATCTTTACCTCTGGACCCTTCCGGAACTGCTCGTGACGTCCGGGATCTCATCCGGGACTCCGAACAACATTCGGTAATCACATATAAGTCTTCCTAACAACCCTAGCGTCACCGAACCTTAAGTGTGTAGACCCTACGGGTTCGGGAGACATGCAGACATGACCGAGACGGCTCTCAGGTCAATAACCAACAGCGGGATCTGGATACCCATGTTGGCTCCCACATGCTCCTCGATGATGTCATCGGATGAACCACGATGTCGAGGATTCAGGCAACCCCGTATACTATTCCCTTTGTCAATCGGTACGTTACATGCCCGAGACTCGATCGTCGATATCCCAATACCTCGTTCAGTCTCGTTACCGGCAATTCACTTTACTCGTACCATAATGCATGATCCCGTGACCAAGCACTTGGTCACTTTGAGCTCATTATGATGATGCATTACCGAGTGGGCCCAGAGATACCTCTACGTCATACGGAGTGACAAATCCCAGTCTCGATCCGTGTCAACCCAACAGACATTTTCGGAGATACCTGTAGTGTACCTTTATATCACCCAGTTACGTTGTGACGTTTGGTACATCCAAAGCACTCCTACGATATCCGGGAGTTACACGATCTCATGGTCTAAGGAAGAGATACTTGACATTGAAAAACTCTAGCAAAACGAACTACACGATCTTGTGCTATGCTTAGGATTGGGTCTTGTCCATCACACCATTCTCCTAATGATGTGATCCCGTTGTAAATGACATCCAGTGTCCATAGTCAGGAAACCATGACTATCTGTTGACCAACGAGCTAGTCAACTAGAGGCTCACCAGGGACGTATTGTGGTCTATGTATTCACACATGTATTACGATTTCCGGATAATAAATTATAGCATGAATAAAAGACAATTATCACGAACAAGGAAATATAATAATAATGCTTTTATTATTGCCTCTAGGGCATATTTCCAACAGTCTCCCACTTGCACTAGAGTCAATAATCTAGTTACATTGTGATGAATCGAACACCCATAGAGTTCTGGTGTTGATCATGTTTTGCTCGCGAGAGAGGTTTAGTCAATGGATCTGCGACATTCAGATCCGTATGTACTTTGCAAATATCTATGTCTCCATCTTGAACATTTTCACGGATGGAGTTGAAGCGACGCTTGATGTGCCTGGTCTTCTTGTGAAACCTAGGCTCCTTTGCAAGGGCAATAGCTCCAGTGTTGTCACAGAAGAGTTTGATTGGCCCCGACGCATTGGGTATGACTCCTAGGTCGGTGATGAACTCCTTCACCCAAATTGCTTCATGCGCTGCCTCCGAGGCTGCCATGTACTCCGCTTCACATGTAGATCCCGCCACGACGCTCTGCTTGCAGCTGCACCAGCTTACTGCTCCACCATTCAACATATACACGTATCCAGTTTGTGACTTAGAGTCATCCAGATCTGTGTCGAAGCTAGCGTCGACGTAACCCTTTACGGCGAGCTCTTCGTCACCTCCATAAATGAGAAACATGTCCTTTGTCCTTTTCAGGTACTTCAGGATATTCTTGACCGCTGTTCAGTGTTCCTTGCCGGGATTACTTTGGCACCTTCCTACCAAACTTACGGCAAGGTTTACATCAGGTCTGGTACACAGCATGGCATACATAATAGATCCTATGGCTGAAGCATAGGGGATGACACTCATCTCTTCTTTATCTTTTGCCATGGTCAGGCATTGAGCCGAGCTCAATCTCACACCTTGCAATACAGGCAAGAACCCCTTCTTGGACTGATCCATTTTGAACTTCTTCAAAATCTTATCAAGGTATGTGCTTTGTGAAAGACCTATGAGGCGTCTCGATCTATCTCTATAGATCTTGATGCCTAATATATAAGCATCTTCTCCAAGGTCCTTCATTGAAAAACACTTATTCAAGTAGGCCTTAATGCTGTCCAAGAATTCTATATCATTTCCCATCAAGAGTATGTCATCTACATATAATATGAGAAATGCTATAGAGCTCCCACTCACTTTCCTATAAACGCAGGCTTCTCCGTAAGTCTGCATAAACCCAAACGCTTTGATCATCTCATCAAAGCGAATGTTCCAACTCCGAGATGCTTGCACCAGCCCATAAATGGATCGCTGGAGCTTGCATACTTTGTTAGCATTCTTAGGATCGACAAAACCCTCCGGCTGCATCATATACAGTTCTTCCTTAAGATGCCCGTTAAGGAATGCCGTTTTGACGTCCATCTGCCATATCTCATAATCATAGTATGCGGCAATTGCTAACATGATTCGGACGGACTTAAGCTTCACTACAGGAGAGAAAGTCTCATCGTAGTCAATCCCTTGAACTTGCCGATAACCCTTAGCGACAAGTCGAGCTTTATAGATGGTGACATTACCATCTGCGTCCGTCTTTTTCTTAAAGATCCATTTGTTTTCTATCACTCGCCGATCATCGGGCAAGTCAGTCAAAGTCCATACTTTGTTTTCATACATGGATTCTATCTCGGATTTCATGGCTTCAAGCCATTTGTTGGAATCTAGGCCTGCCATCGCTTCTTCATAGTTTGAAGGTTCACCGTTATATAACAACATGATTTCCAGGACAGGGTTGCCGTACCACTCTGGTGCGGAACGTGTCCTTGTGGACCTACGAAGTTCAGTAGCAACCTGATCCGAAGTACCTTGATCATCATCATTATTTTCCTCTTCAGTTGGTGTAGGCATCACAGAAGCATTTTCCTGAGCTGCACTACTATCCCGTTCAAGAGGTAGTACTTCATCGAGTTCTACTTTCCTCCCACTTACTTCTTTCGAGAGAAACTCCTTTTCCAGAAAGGATCCGTTCTTGGCAACAAAGATCTTGCCCTCAGATCTTAAGTAGAAGGTATACCCAATGGTTTCTTTAGGGTATCCTACGAAGACGCATTTTTCCGACTTGGGTTTGAGCTTTTCAGGTTGAAGTTTCTTGACATAAGCATCGCATCCCCAAACTTTTAGAAACGACAGCTTAGGTTTCTTTCCAAACCATAATTCATACGGTGTCGTCTCAACGGATTTAGATGATGCCCTATTTAAAGTGAATGTAGCTGTCTCTAGAGCGTATCCCCAAAATGATAGCGGTAAATCGGTAAGAGACATCATAGATCGCACCATATCCAATAGAGTGCGATTACGACGTTCGGACACACCGTTACGCTGAGGTGTTCCAGGCGGCGTGAGTTGTGAAATGATTCCACATTTTCTTAAGTGTGTACCAAATTCGTGACTAAAATATTCTCCTCCACGATCGTAAGAATTTTATCTTTCGGTCATGTTGATTCTCTACTTCATTCTGGAATTCCTTGAACTTTTCAAAGGTCTCAGACTTGTGTTTCATCAAGTAGACATACCCATATCTACTCAAGTCATCAGTGAGAGTGAGAACATAACGATATCCTCCGCGAGCCTCAACACTCATTGGACCGCACACATCGGTATGTATGATTTCCAACAAGTTGGTTGCTTGCTCCATTGTTTCGGAGAACGGAGTCTTGGTCATTTTTCCCATGAGGCATGGTTCGCATGTGTCAAATGATTCATAATCGAGAGACTCTAAAAGTCCATCAGCATGGAGCTTCTTCATGCGCTTGACACCAATGTGACCAAGGCGGCAGTGCCACAAGTATGTGGGACTATCGTTATCAACTTTACATCTTTTGGTATTCACGCTATGAATATGTGTAACATTACGTTCGAGATTCATTAAGAATAAACCATTGACCATCGGGGCATGACCATAAAACATATCTCTCATATAAATAGAACAACCATTATTCTCGGATTTAAATGAGTAGCCATCTCGTATTAAACGAGATCCAGATACAATGTTCATGCTCAAACTAGGCACTAAATAACAATTATTGAGGTTTAAAACTAATCCTGTAGGTAAATGTAGAGGTAGCGTGCCGACGGCGATCACATCGACCTTGGAACCATTCCCGACGCGCATCGTCACCTCGTCCTTCGCCAGTCTCCTCTTATTCCGCAGCTCCTGCTGTGAGTTACAAATGTGAGCAACGGCACCGGTATCAAATACCCAGGAGTTACTACGAGTACTAGTAAGGTACACATCAATTACATGTATATCAAATATACCTTTAGTGTTGCCGGCCTTCTTGTCTGCTAAGTATTTGGGCCAGTTCCGCTTCCAGTGACCCTTCCCCTTGCAATAAAAGCACTCAGTTTCAGGCTTGGGTCCATGCTTTGACTTCTTCCCGGCAACTGGCTTATCGGGCGCGGCACCATCTTTGCCGTCCTTCTTGAAGTTCTTCTTACCCTTGCCCTTCTTGAACTTAGTGGTCTTATTGACCATCAACACTTGATGTTCTTTCTTGATTTCAACCTCTCCCGACTTCAACATTGAAAATACTTCAGGAATGGTCTTCACCATCCCCTGCATATTGTAGTTCATCACGAAGCTCTTGTAGCTTGGTGGGAGCGACTGAATGATTCTGTCAATGACCGCCTCATCCGGGAGGTTAATGTCCAGCTGGGACAGGCGGTTGTGCAACCCAGACATTTTGAGTATATGCTCACTGACAGAACTATTTTCCTCCATCTTACAACTATAGAACTTGTCGGAGACTTCATATCTCTCGACCCGGGCATGAGCTTGGAAAACTAGTTTCAGCTCCTCGAACATCTCATATGCTCCGTGTTGCTCAAAATGCTTTTGGAGCCCCGGTTCTAAGCTGTAAAGCATGCCGCACTGAACGAGGGAGTAATCATCAGCACGAGACTGCCAAGCATTCATAATGTCTTGGTTCTCTGGGACGGGAGCGTCACCTAGCGGTCCTTCTAGGACATATTGTTTCCTGGCAGCTATGAGGATGATCCTCAGGTTCCGGACCCAGTCCGTATAGTTGTTGCCATCATCTTTCAGCTTGGTTTTCTCTAGGAACGCGTTGAAGTTCATGTTGACATGAGCGTTGGCCATTTGATCTACAATACATATTATGCAAAAGTTTTAGACTAAGTTCATGATAATTAAGTTCATCTAATCAAATTATTTAATGAACTCCCACTCAGATTTGACATCCCTCTAGTCATCTAAGTGTTACACGATCCGAGTCGACTAGGCCGTGTCTGATCATCATGTGAGACGGACTAGTGATCATCGGTGAACATCTCCATGTTGATCGTATCTTCTATACGACTCATGTTCGACCTTTCGGTCTCTTGTGTTCCGAGGCCATGTTTGTACATACTAGGCTCATCAAGTTAACCCTAAGTGTTCTGCATGTGTAAATCTGTCTTACACCCGTTGTATGTGAACGTAAGGATCTATCACACCCGATCATCACGTGGTGCTTCGAAACGACGAACTTTAGCAACGGTGCACAGTTAGGGGGAACACTTTCTTGAAATTATTATAAGGGATCATCTTATTTACTACCGTCGTTCTAAGTAAACAAGATGCATAAAACATAATGAACATCACATGCAATTATATAAAGTAGTGACATGATATGGCCAATATCATATAGCTCATTTGATCTTCATCTTCGGGGCTCCATGATCATCTTGTCACCGGCACGACACCATGATCTCCATCATCATGATCTCCATCATCGTGTCTTCATGAAGTTGTCACGCCAATGACTACTTCTACTTCTATGGCTAACGCATTTAGCAACAAAGTAAAGTAATTTACATGGCGTTCTTCAATGACACGCAGGTCATACAAAAAATAAAGACAACTCCTATGGCTCCTGCCGGTTGTCATACTCATCGACATGCAAGTCGTGATTCCTATTACAAGAACATGATCTCATACATCACAATATATCATTCATCATTCATCACAACTTCTGGCCATATCACATCACATGACAATTGCTGCAAAAACAAGTTAGACGTCCTCTAATTGTTGTTGCATCTTTTACGTGGCTGCAATTGGGTTCTAGCAAGAACGTTTTCTTACCTATGAATAACCACAACGTGATTTTGTCAACTTCTATTTACCCTTCATAAGGACCCTTTTCATCGAATCCGCTCCAACTAAAGTGGGAGAGACAGACACCCGCCAGCCACCTTATGCAACTAGTGCATGTTAGTCGGTGGAACCGGTCTCACGTAAGCGTACGTGTAAGGTTGGTCTGGGCCGCTTCATCCCACAATACCGCTGAAGCAAGATAAGACTAGTAGCGGCAAGCAAGTTAACAAGATCTACGCCCACAACAAAATTGTGTTCTACTCGTGCAATAGAGAACTACGCATAGACCTAGCTCATGATGCCACTGTTGGGGAACGTTGCAGAAAATTAAAATTTTTCCTACGGTTTCACCAAGATCCATCTATGAGTTCATCTAAGCAACGAGTCAAGGGAGTGAGATTGCATCTACATACCACTTGTAGATCGCGTGCGGAAGCGTTCAAGGGGATGGTGATGATGGAGTCGTACTCGCCGTGATTCGGATCACCGATGACCAAGTGCTGAACGGACAGCACCTCCGCGTTAAACACACGTACAGTACGGACGACGTCTCCTCCGTCTTGATCCAGCAAGGAGTAAGGAGAGGTTGAGGAAGACAGCTCCAACGGCAGCACGACGGCGTGGTGTTGTTGGTGCAGCAGTACTCCGATAGGGCTTCGCCAAGCACGTACGGAGGAGGAGAGGTGTTGGGGAGGGGAGGGGCTGCGCCTTGGCTTCGGTGTGCAGCCCTCCCCTCATCCCTCTATTTATAGGGGAAGGGGCAAGGGGGGCCGGCCCCTCTAGATGGGATCTAGAGGGGGGCGGTGGCCAGGGAGGGGGGACTTGCCCCCCAAGCAAAGGGGGGCGCCCCCTCTAGGGTTCCCCCCCAACCCTAGGCCCATGGGCCTAAGGGGGGGGCGCCCAGCCCTCCAGGGGCTGGGTCCTGCCCCACGCAGCCCATGTGGCCCCCCGGGAGGGGTGGCCCCTCCCGGTGGACCCCCGGAACCCTTCTGGTGGCCCCGGTACAATACCGATATGCCCCCGAAACTTTCCGGTGTCCGTTTGACAACTTCCCATATATAGACCCTTCCGGAACTCCTCGTGATGTCCGGGATCTCATCCGGGACTCCGAACAACATTCGGTAATCACATACAAGTCTTCCTAACAACCCTAGCATCACCGAACCTTAAGTGTGTAGACCCTACGGGTTCGGGAGACATGCAGAAACGACCGAGACGGCTCTCAGGTCAATAACCAACAGCGGGATCTGGATACCCATGTTGGCTCCCACATGCTCCTCGATGATGTCATCGGATGAACCACGATGTCGAGGATTCAGGCAACCTCGTATACTATTCCCTTTGTCAATCGGTACGTTACATGCCCGAGACTCGATCGTCGGTATCCCAATACCTCGTTCAGTCTCATTACCGGCAAGTCACTTTACTCGTACCGTAATGCATGATCCCGTGACCAAGCACTTGGTCACTTTGAGCTCATTATGATGATGCATTACCGAGTGGGCCCAGAGATACCTCTCCGTCATACGGAGTGACAAATCCCAGTCTCGATCTGTGTCAACCCAACAGACACTTTCGGAGATACCTGTAGTGTACCTTTATAGTCACCCAGTTACATTGTGACGTTTGGTACACCCAAAGCACTCCTACGGTATCCGGGAGTTACACGATCTCATGGTCTAAGGAAGAGATACTTGACATTGAAAAACTCTAGCAAAATGAACTACACGATCTTGTGATATGCTCAGGATTGGGTCTTGTCCATCACACCATTTCTCCTAATGATGTGATCCCGTTGTCAATGACATCCAATGTCCATAGTCAGGAAACCATGACTATCTGTTGACCAATGAGCTAGTCAACTAGAGGCTCACCAGGGACGTATTGTGGTCTATGTATTCACACATGTATTACGATTTCCGGATAATACAATTATAGCATGAATAAAAGACAATTATCACGAACAAGGAAATATAATAATAATGCTTTTATTATTGCCTCTAGGGCATATTTTCAACAGTTGAAATCTTGTGTGGGAAATGAAATACCCTACTGATTGTCTTGTTCTTCGTTCCCCACAAGATGGATTTTGTCCCATTATATTTGGTAGACCCTTCTTGAATACTGTTAATGCTAAGATAGACTGCGAAAAGGATATTGTTACTGTTGTTTTAGGGGATACGTCTCATGATTTTAATTTTGCTAAATTTCGTAGACAACCCCATGATAAATAATTGCCTAGTAAAGATGAAATTATTGGTCTGGCTTCTATTGCCATGCCTCCTGATGATCCTTTAGAACAATATTTGCTCGACCATGAAAATGATATGTTTATGAATGAAAGAAGGGAAATAGATGAAGTATTCTTTAAGGAAGGGCCCATTTTGAAACATAGCTTGCCTGTTGAAATCCTTGGGGATCCTCCTCCACCCAAGGGAGATCCCGTGTTTGAGCTTAAACAATTACCCGATACTCTTAAATATGTTTATCTCAATGAAAAGAAGATACATCATGTTATTATTAGTGCTAACCTTTGAGAGCATGAAGAAGAGAAATTATTGAAAACTCTGAAGAAGCACCGTGCTGCTATTGGATATACTCTTGATGGTCTTAAGGGCATTAGTCCCACTCTATGCCAACACAAAATAAAATTGGAGAAAGATGCTAAACCAGTTGTTGATCATCAACAACGGTTAAATCCTAAGATGAAAGAAGTGGTAAGAAATGAAATACTAAAGCTTCTGGAGGCAGGTATAATTTATCATGTTGCTGATAGTCAGTGGGTAAGTCCCGTTCATTGTGTCCCTAAGAAGGGAGGTATTACTGTTGTTCCTAATGATAAGGGTGAATTGATCCCACAAAGAATTGTTACAGGTTATAGAATGGTAATTGATTTCCGCAAATTAAATAAAGCTACTAGAAAAGATCACTACCCTCTACCTTTTATTGACCAAATGCTAGAAAGACTATCCAAACATACACATTTTTGCTTTTCTAGATGGTTATTTTGGTTTCTCTCAAATACTTGTGTCAAAAGGGGATTAGCAAAAGACCACTTTTACTTGCCCTTTCGGTACCTTTGCTAATAGACGTATGCCTTTTGGTTTATGTAATGCACCTGCTACCTTTCAAAGATGTATGGCTGATATATTCTTTCACTTCTGTGAAAACACTGTTGAGGTTTTCATGGATGGTTTCTCCGTTTATGGAACTTCTTTTGATGATTTCTTAAACAACCTTGATCGAGTTTTGCAGAGACGCAAAGAAACTAACATTGTCCTGAATTGGGAGAAGTGCTACTTTATGGTTAATGAAGGTATTCTCTTGGGGCATAAAATTTCTGAAAGAGGTATTGAAGTTGATAAAGCTAACGTAGATGCTATTGAAAAAATGCCATGTCCTAAAGATATCAAAGGTATAAGGAGTTTCCTTGGTCATGCTAGTTTCTATAGGAGGTTTTTTAAAGACTTCTCTAAAATTTCTAGGCCTCTCACTAACCTCTTGCAAAAAGATGTTCCTTATGTTTTTGATGATGATTGTGTAGAAGCATTTGAAATACTTAAGAAAGCCTTCATTACTGAACCTATTGTTCAGCCACTTGATGAATTTACCCTTTGAAATTATGTGTGATGCTAATTATTATGCAGTTGATGCTGTTCTAGGACAAAGAGTTGATAAGAAATTGAATGTTATTCATTATGCTAGTAAAACTCTAGACAGTGCCCAGAGAAATTATGCTACTACTGAAAAAGAATTCTTAGCAGTTGTTTTTGCTTGTGGTAAGTTAATATCTTATATTGTTGATTCCAAAGTAACTGTTCACACTGATCATGCTGCAATTAAATATCTTATGGAGAAGAAATATGCTAAACCTAGACTTATTAGATGGGTTCTCTTGCTACAAGAATTTGATTTGCATATTATTGATAGAAAGGGGGCTGAGAACCCCATTGTAGACAACTTGTCTAGGTTAGAAAATGTTCTTGATGACCCACTACCTATTGATGATAGCTTTGCTGATGAACAACTAGCTGTCATAAATGCTTCTCGTACTGCTCCATGGAATGCTGATTATGCTCATTACATTGTTGCTAAATTTATACCACCTAGTTTCACATACCAGCAAAAGAAAAAGTTTTTCTATGATTTAAGATATTACTTTTTGGATGATCCACACCTTTATAAAGAAGGAGTAGATGGTGTTATTAGACGTTGTGTACCTGAGCATGAACAGGAATAGATCCTATGCAAGTGTCACTCCGAGGCCTATGGAGGGCATCACGCTGGAGATAGAACTGCACATAAGGTATTGCAATCCGTTTTTTATTGGCCCACTCTCTTCAAAGATGCTAGTAAGTTTGTATTGTCTTGTGATGAATATCAAAGGATTGGTAATATTAGTATACGTCAATAAATGCCTATGAATTATTCACTTGTTATTGAACCATTTGATGTTTGGGGCTTTGATTATTTGGGACCTTTTCCTTCCTCTAATGGGTATACACATATTTTAGTTGTTGTTGATTACGTTACTAAGTGGGTAGAAGCTACTCCAACTTGTAGTGCTGATCATAACACTTCTATTAAGATGCTTAAAGAAGTTATTTTCCGAGTTTTGGAGTCCCCAGATATTTAATGACTGATGGTGGTTCACATTTTATTCATGGTGCTTTTCGTAAAATGCTTGCTAAGTATGATTTTAATCATAGAATTGCATCTCCATACGACCCTCAGTCTAGTGGTCAAGTAGAATTGAGCAATGGAGAAATTAAATTGATTTTGCAAAAGACTGTTAATAGATCCAGAAAGAATTGGTCCAAGAAACTTGATGATGCATTATGGGCCTATAGAACTGCTTATAAAAATCATATGGGTATGTCTCTATATAAAATGGTTTATGGAAAAGCATGTGACTTACCTCTCGAACTAGAACATTAGGCATATTGGGATATTAAAGAGCTCAATTATGATTTCAAACTTGCCGGTGAGAAGAGGTTATTTGACATTAGCTCGCTTGATGAATGGAGAACCCAAGCCTATGAGAATGCCAAATTGTTTAAAGAAAAGGTTAAAAGATGGCATGACAAAAGGATACAAAAGCATGAGTTTAATGTAGGTGATTATGTTTTGCTATACAACTCTCGTTTAAGATTTTTTGCAATAAAACTTCTCTCTAAATGTGAAGTTTCTTACATTATTGAGGAGGTCTATTGTTCCGGTGCCATCAAAATCAACAACGCCGAAGGCACAAATCTGAAGGTGGTAAACGGTCAAAGAATAAAACATTATATCTTAGGTAATACCATAAATGTTGAAACCAATGTTATTGACACCGTAATCCCGGTGGAGTACATAAGGGACACTTTCCAGAATGTTTCAAACTCCAAAAAGGAATAAGTATGTGGTACGGTAAGTAAACCGACTCCAAAACTGTTCAAATAGCATTTTTTTCTCCCTTTTGGAATATTTTAAAAATTAGGAAAATTAAAAGTAGTCAGAAAGAGACGTGATGCATCCATGAGGGTGGAGGGCGCGCCCCCCTGCTTCGTGGACACCTCGTGTGCTCTCTAGACTCCGTGTTCTTGCACTATACTTCTTTTGGTCGATAAAAATTTATTATATAATCTCCCGAAGGTTTTGACCGCCGTACCACGACGAAATCCTCTGTTTTTGTTTTGAGTTGTTCCTGCCACAGATTTAGAGCAATATCTCGTCCCAGGATTCAGAAGGAGAAAGCTATGTGGCTAATTACCTTGCAGACCCCAAAGTCTACGGGGATTCGGAGCATTGTGGTTGGACCATGGAGGAAGAAGAAGACTATGATCCTCAGGGAAAGGGGAGACAAGTTCAGATGAAGATGAAGTCCCACTACCTCAACCTGGGGACATGCATGTGGATTTTAAAAAGTCAAGTTTCCGTGATAGAGCAAAGGAACCTAAGATAGAGTTTATCCCTTTTCGTCTCTTGCAGGAAAACAAACAGGAATTATGCAAAAATATACTAAGCCTTGAGCAGGAGATCGATGACTTAAGGGAGCAAAATTCTATCCTCAAGTGCAAGCTAAGGAAGAAGCCTACATCATCAACAACTCCATCATCACCGCCTCCGAAGAAATAGACATAAATATATGGGTATGGGCACTCCCCTTGGCAACTGCCAAGCTTGGGGGAGGTGCCGGGTATTGTATCACCATCACACTTCTATCTTTACCCTTTTTTCTTAGTTCGATCCTTTTGGTTATATCTTGATCTAGTAGAATAAAGTTTTAGTATGATCTAGCTTTGAGTTTTGTTTTGATCTCTATCTATGTAATAAAGTCCATGAGTTATATATAATAAAGAGTAGTTTTGAGTTGAGAGATTTTCTATCTTGCTATGATCTTGAGGGAATGAAAGAAAGAATAAAAAGATCATATTGATCTTATGGAGAGTAATGACTTCGCATATAAAGATTATGATGAATAAAAGTTGTTGAGAGTTGACAAACATAGTTTTGGTCATCGTTGCAATTAATAGGAAGTAATAAAGAAAGAGAAGTTTTCACATATAAATACACTATCTTGGACATATTTTATGATTGTGAGCACTCATTAAAATATGACATGCTAAAAGGTTGATGTTGGAGAAGGAAGACAACGTAATGAGTTATGTTTTCTCATATCCGAATAAGTTATATTGTCATGGTTCATCCAACATGTTGAGCTTGCCTTTCCACCTCATGCTAGCCAAATTCTTTGCACCAAGTAGAGATACTACTAATGCTTCCAAACATCCCCAAACCTAGTTTTGCCATGAGAGTCCACCATACCTACCTATGGATCGAGTAAGATCCTTCAAGTAAGTTGTCATCGGTGCAAGCAATAAAAATTGCTCTCTAAAGATGTATGATCTATTAGTGTGAAGAAAATAAGCTTTATACGAGCTTGTGATATGGAAGAAATAAAAGCGACAGGCTACATAATAAAGGTCCCTATCACAAGTGGCAATATAAAGTGATGTTCTTTTGCATTAAGATTTTGTGCATCCAACCATAAAAGCGCATGACAACCTCTGCTTCCCTCTGCGAAGGGCCTATCTTTTATTTTTACCTTCTACCCTTATACAAGAGTCATGGTGATCTTCACCTTTCCTTTTTATCTTTTATCCTTTGGCAAGCACTATGTGTTGGAAAGATCCTGATATATATATATATATATATATATATATATATATATATATATATATATATATATATATATATATATATATATATCCACTTGGATGTAGGTTCTCATAAAGTATTATTGGTGACATTACCCTTGAGGTAAAAGGTTGGCAGGCGAAACTATAAGCCCCTATCTTTCTCTGTATCCGATTGAAACTTTGTACCCATAAGTTTCCCGTGAGTTTTAGCTATTATGAAAGACTAAATGATAGTAGAGTATGTGGACTTGCTGAAAAGCTCTTATATTGACTCTTTCCGATGTTATGATAAATTGCAATTGCTTCAATGATCGAGATCATAGTTTGTTAGTTTTCAATGAAGTTTCTGATTCATACTTTACATTGTGAGTAGATTGTTACTTTAGCAGAAGAGATCATATGACAATATATGTGTTGTTCTAAAGATGATCATGATGTCCTCATGTCCGTAGTTTATTTTATCGACACCTCTATCTCTAAACATGTGGACATATTTTTCGATATCGGCTTCCGCTTGAGGACAAGCGAGGTCTAAGCTCGCGGGAGTTGATAAGTCCATTTTGAATCATGCTTTTATATCAATATTTATTGCATTATGGGATGTTATTACACGTTATGTCACAATACTTATGCCTTTTCTCTCTTATTTTATAAGGTTTACATGAAGAGGGAGAGTGTCGGCAGCTGGAATTCTGGACTGGAAAAGGAGCACATATTAGAGACCTATTCTGCACAACTCCAAAAGTCCTCAAACTCCATGAAGATCGGTTTTGGAATATATTAAAAATATTGGGTGAAGAAAGCACGAGAGGGGGGCCACCAGTCATCCATGAGGGTGCAGGGCACGCCCTACCCCCTGGGCGCGCCCCTGCCTCGTGGGCCCCCTGGCAGGCCCCCGACGTCCATCTTCTGCTATATGGTGTCTTTTTCCCCGAAAAAAATCATAAGAAAGCTTTCGGGATGAAGCGCCGCTGTCTCGAGGCGGAACCTGTCAGGACCAATCTAGGGCTCCGATGGAGCCATTCTACCGGGGAAACATCCCTCCGAGAGGGGGAAATTGTCGCCATCGTCATCACCATCAATCCTCTCATCAAGAGGGGTCAATCTCCATCAACATCTTCACCAGCACCATCTCCTCTCAAACCCTAGTTCATCTCCTGTATCCGATCTTTGTCACAAAACCACAGATTGGTACCTGTGGGTGCTAGTTGGTTTATTCAGTGGAAGATCATATGTTCAGATCCTTAGTGCTTATTAATACCCCTCTGATTATGAACATTAATATGCTTTGTGAGTAGTTACGTTTGTTCCTGAGGACATGGGAGAAGTCTTGTTATACGTAATCATGTGAATTTGGTATACGTCCGATATTTTGACGAGATGTATGTTGTCTCTCCTCTAGTGGTGTAATGTGAACGTCGACTACATGAACCTTCACCATGATTTGGGCCTAGGGGAAGGCATTGGGAAGTAATAAGTAGATGATGGGTTGCTAGAGTGACAGAAGATTAAACCCTAGTTTATGTGTTGCTTCGTAAGGGGCTGATTTGGATCGTATGTTTCATGCTATGGTTAGGTTTACCTTAATTCTTCTTTCGTAGCTGCAGATGCTTGCGAGAGGGGTTAATCATAAGTGGGATGCTTGTACAAGGAAGGGAAGTACCCAAGCATCGGTCCACCCACATATCAAATTATCGAAGTAACTAACGTGAATCATATGAGCATGATGAAAACTAGCTTGACGATAATTCCCATGTGTCCTCAGGAGCGCTTTGCTTTACATAAGAGTTTTTCCAAGCTTGTCCTTTGCTACAAAAAGGATTGGGCCACTTTGCTGCACCTTAGTTACTTTTTTTACTTGTTACCCATTACAAATTACCTTATCACAAAACTATGTGTTACCGATAATTTCAGTGCTTGCAGAGAATACCTTACTGAAAACCGCTTGTCATTTCCTTCTGCTCCTTGTTGGGTTCGACACTCTTACTTATCGAAAGGACTACGATAGATCCCCTATACTTGTGGGTCATCACCTTGCAAAAGTTAACATTATAATAATACAAAGAATGCTTTTACATTGTGGGAATGATGGAGTAATTAGCGTCTGCAAGCCAAATGATTGGAAAGTTGTGCATATAACCAACAACAACAATAACAACAACAACAACAACAACAACAAAGCCTTTAGTCCCAAACAAGTTGGGGTAGGCTAGAGGTGAAACCCATAAGATCTCGCAACCAACTATGGCTCTAGCACATGGATAGCAAGCTTCCACGCACCCCTGTCCATAGCTAGCTCTTTGTCGATACTCCAATCCTTCAGGTCTCTCTTAACGGACTCCTCCCATGTAAAATTCGGTCGACCCCGCCCTCTCTTGACATTCTCCGCACGCTTTAGCCATCCGCTATGCACTGGAGCTTCTGGAGGCCTGCGCTGAATATGCCCAAACCATCTCAAACGATGTTGGACAAGCTTCTTTCTCAATTGGTGCTACCCCAACTCTATCTCGTATATCATCATTCCAGACTCGATCCTTCCTCGTGTGGCCACACATCCATCTAATCATACGCATCTCCGCCACACCTAACTGTTGAACATGTCGCCTTTTAGTCGGCCAACACTCCGCACCATACAACATTGCGGGTCGAACCGCCGTCCTGTAGAACTTGCCTTTTAGCTTTTCTGGCACTCTCTTGTCACAGAGAATGCCAGAAGCTTGGCGCCACTTCATCCATCCGGCTTTGATTCGATGGTTCACATCTTCATCAATACCCCCATCCTCCTGCAACATTGACCCCAAATACTGAAAGGTGTCCTTCCGAGGTACCACCTGGCCATCAAGGCTAATCTCCTCCTCCTCACACCTAGTAGTACTGAAACCGCACATCATGTACTCGGTTTTAGTTCTACTAAGCCTAAACCCTTTCGATTCCAATGTTTGTCTCCATAACTCTAACTTCCTATTTACCCCCGTCCGACTATCGTCAACTAGCACCACATCATCCACAAAGAGCATACACCATGGGATATCTCCTTGTATACCCCTTGTGACCTCATCCATCACCAATGCAAAAAGATAAGGGCTCAAAGCTGACCCCTGATGCAGTCCTATCTTAATCGGGAAGTCATCGGTGTCGACATCACTTGTTCGAACACTTGTCACAACATTATTGTACATGTCCTTGATGAGGGTAATGTACTTTGTTGGGACTTTGTGTTTCTCCAAGGCCCACGACATGACATTCCATGGTATCTTATCATAGGCCTTCTCCAAGTCAATGAACACCATATGCAAGTCCTTCTTTTGCTCCCTATATCTCTCCATAAGTTGTCGTACCAAGAAAATGGCTTCCATGGTCGACCTCCCAGGCATGAAACCAAACTGATTTTTGGTCACGCTTGTCATTCTTCTTAAGCGGTGCTCAATGACTCTCTCCCATAGCTTCATTGTATGGCTCATCAGCTTAATTCCACGGTAATTAGTACAACTCTGAACATCCCCCTTGTTCTTGCAGATTGGTACTAATATACTCCGTCTCCATTCTTCTGGCATCTTGTTTGCCCGAAAAATGAGGTTGAAAACCTTGGTTAGCCATACTATCATGCATATAACCAACACTAAATAAAAATGTCTTACATTATGAGACAAAGTAAATAATACTTCCTCCGTTCCATAATATAAGAAACGCTTTTTACACTAGTGTAGTGTTAAAAACATTTTTATATTATGGAATAGAGGTAGTACTCCTCAGTCTTAGGGGGTGTTTGGTTGCGAGGGACTAGAATTTTCTAGTCCCAAAGACTTAAGAAAAAAGACCCTTCGATAGAGTCTTTTTTCTAGTCCCTTAAGAAAAAGTCCCTCCTATTTGGTTACACTAGTACAAATGCTCGTGCGTTGCACCGGGCGAAAATAGGGGCACCACCTACTTCATATATCATTGTGCAAGATTTTTATATCCAATTTTAATAAATGTCGATGATAAGATTGAATGTGAAAATTTTTAATTTTTAATAAAAGTTAACACTTACATAAAAATTGGAACACTTTCTCAAAAAGAGTTAATGTTTTTATGAAATTGGAACATTTCTCTGAAAAAGAACATTTTTTAACAGATGTTTTTCTTAAAAGAACGTTTTTTAGGGGTAGGAATGTTTTCTTTTTTCTTTTTGAGGGGTAAGACCATTTCTCTGAAAAATATATTTTTTTGAATGTTTTTTTTGAAAAAAAACAATTTATTTGCAGTTTTTCTTTGCATTATTTGGGCTTGGCCCAAACATAAGGACTGTGCCTACACAAACAAGAAGACATTGTTGTTGGGAGATGAACTACACACACTATCTCTATTCACACTCCCCATCTCACTATCTCTAGCAAAAGGGCCTGTGCGTTGAAACGGTAAAAATAAATCCCCAAAAATTAGTCTCTTTTCTTAGTGAAAGTAATTCATGGTCAATGCTAATATGTGTTTCAAGGAGGATCCATTGTGTTCAGGTCATAATATGTTTAATGAAGTAAAAGGCTGGCCCTATTCTTTCTATTCAACCGATTAAACACAAGGAACATGCTCAAACACAGGCACTAGCACTACAATATCGGTGATGACCATGATTCCATCCTTTTTGGTTTACAAATTCAAGAGACTGTGGAACATCTATTTTTTGAATGCCAATTCCATTTCCTTTGCTGGGCCAGCATTTGTTTATCATGGCCTTCTACTTGATCTCAACTTCAAAACATAACCTCAGCCAAGGACGTTTGGGATCAGCCACAATTCATGGAGGTATTCTTGTTGGTTGCTTGAAGCATTTTGAAGGAGCACAACAACAAATACTTCAGAGGGAGTGCACCATCAAAACAATCTTGGCTGGCTAGATTGGAAGTAGACTTTCCCTCCTGAAATCAAGAACTTTGCCGTCAGCCTATTCTTTGCCGTCAGCTAGCTGATGGCAAAGAGGGTCTTTGCCATCAGCTTGAAGAAAAAGAACGACAAAGAAGCAGCTGACGGCAAAGAATTTGTTTGCCGTCCGCCTTATCTTTGCCGTCAACTAGCTGACAGCAAAGAGGCAGAGTGGGCCGCTGGAGAGAGCCACCTAACGGCCACTTTCTTTGTCATCCGCTAGCTGACGGCAAAGAATATTTGTCGTCTGCTAGCAGACGGCAAAGAAAGTGGCCAAACTAACGTCCGTTAGCTAGGCTCTTTGTCATCTGCTAGCGGACGGCAAAGATCTGTGTCCTATCTAACAAAACATCGTCGCCCTCGCCCTCTCTCCACCTCTCTCTCCCTACCCATCCCAATTACCCCGCATCGCCGCCCCGCCCCGGTCACGCCATCCCGGGCCACCTCACCGCCCCAGATACCCCACCCTGCCATGTTGGGCTGCTCCGCCCCGCGGCGCCGCCCCGGCCCACCTCGCTGTTGGAAATATGCCCTAGAGGCAATAATAAAATGGTTATTATTATATTTCTTTGTTCATGGTAATTGTCTGTTATTCATGCTATGACGGTGTTATCCGGAAATCGTAATACACGTGTGAATACATAGACCACAACATGTCCCTAGTAAGCCTCTAGTTGACTAGCTCGTTGATCAACAGATAGTCATGGTTTCCTAACTATGGGCATTGGATGTCATTGATAACGGGATCACATCATTAGGAGAATGATGTGATGGACAAGACCCAATCCTAAGCATAGCTCAAAGATCGTGTAGTTCGTTTAGCTAGAGCTTTTACAAATGTCAAGTATCATTTCCTTAGACCATGAGATTGTGCAACTCCCGGATACCGTAGGAGTGCTTTGGGTGTGCCAAACGTCACAACATAACTGGGTGACTATAAAGGTGCACTACGGGTATCTCCGAAAGTGTCTGTTGGGTTGGCACGAATCGAGACTGGGATTTGTCACTCCGTATGACGGAGAGGTATCTCTGGGCCCACTCGGTAATGCATCATCATAATGAGCTCAATGTGACCAAGTGTCTGGTCATGGGATCATGCATTACAGTACGAGTAAAGTGACTTGCCGGTAACGAGATTAAACGAGGTATTGGGATGCCGACGATCGAGTCTCGGGCAAGTAACGTACCGATTGACAAAGGGAATTTATACGGGATTTATTGAATCCTTGACATCGTGGTTCATCCAATGAGATCATCGAGGAGCATGTGGGAGCCAACATGGGTATCCAGATCCCGCTGTTGGTTATTGACCGGAGAGGCGTCTCAGTCATGTCTACATGTCTCCCGAACCCGTAGGGTCTACACACTTAAGGTTCGGTGACGCTAGGGTTGTAGAGATATGAGTATGCAGTAACCCGAAAGTTGTTCGGAGTCCCAGATGAGATCCCGGATATCACGAGGAGTTCCTGAATGGTCCGGAGGTGAAGAATTATATATAGGAAGTGCAGTTTCGGCCATCGGGAAAGTTTCAGGGGTCACCGGTATTGTACCGGGACCACCGGAAGGGTCCCGGGGGTCCACCGGGTGGGGCCACCTATCCCGGAGGTCCCCATGGGCTGAAGTGGGAGGGGAAACAGCCCCTGGTGGGCTAGTGCGCCCCCCCCTTTGCCCCCCCTGCGCCTAGGGTTGGAAACCCTAGGGGTGGGGGGCGCTTCCAGTTGCCTTGGGGGGCAAGCCACCCCCTTGGCCGCCGCCCCCCTTGGAGATCCCATCTCCTAGGGCCGGTGCCCCCCAGGGGCCTATATAAAGAGGGGGGAGGGAGGGCAGCCGCACCCATGCTCTTGGCGCCTCCCTGTCCCATTGCTACACCTCTCCCTCTCGTAGAAGCTTGGCGAAACCCTGCCAAGATCGCTGCTGCATCCACCACCACGCCGTTGTGCTGCTGGATCTCCATCAACCTCTCCTTCCCCTTGCTGGATCAAGAAGGAGGAGACGTCTTCCTCAACCATACGTGTGTTGAACGCGGAGGTGCTGTCCATTCAGCACTAGGATCATCGGTGGTTTGGATCACGACGAGTACGACTCCTTCAACCCCGTGCTCTTGAACGCTTCTGCTCGCGATCTACAAGGGTATGTAGATGCACTCCTTTCTCTCTTTGCTAGATGAACTCATAGATTGATCTTGGTGAAAGCATAGAAAAAAATTATTTTCTGCAACGTTCCCCAACAGTGGTATCAGAGCTAGGTCTATGCGTAGTTCTCTTTGCACGAGTAGAACACAATTTGTTGTGGGCGTAGATGTTGTCAACTTTCTTGCCACTACTAGTCTTATTTTGCTTCGGCGGCATCATGGGATGAAGCAGCCCGGACCGACCTTACACGTACGCTTATGTGAGACAGGTTCCACCGACTGACATGCACTAGTTGCATAAGGTGGCTAGCGGGTGTCTGTCTCTCCCACTTTAGTTGGAGCGGATTCGATGAAAAGGGTCCTTATGAAGGGTAAATAGAAGTTGGTATATCACGTTGTGGCTTTCATGTAGGTAAGAAAACGTTCTTGCTAGAACCCTTTTGCAGCCACGTAAAAACATGCAACAACAATTAGAGGACGTCTAACTTGTTTTTGCAGCATGTGTTTTGTGATATGATATGGCCAAAAGTTGTGATGAATGATATATATGTGATGTATAAGATCATGTTCTTGTAATAGGAATCACGACTTGCATGTCAATGAGTATGACAACCGGCAGGAGCCATAGGAGTTGTCTTTATTTTTTGTATGACCTGTGTGTCATTAAATAACGCCATGTAAATTACTATACTTTATTGCTAAACACGTTAGCCATAGTAGTAGAAGTAATAGTTGGCGAGCAACTTCATGGAGACACGATGATGGACATCATGATGATGTAGATCATGGTGTCATGCCGGTGACGAAGATGATCATGGAGCCCCGAAGATGGAGATCAAAGGAGCTATATGATATTGGCCATATCATGTCACTATTTGATTGCATGTGATGTTTATCATGTTTTACATCTTATTTTCTTAGAACAACGGTAGCTTAAATAAGATGATCCCTCGCAATAATTTCAAGAAAGTGTTCCCCCTAACTGTGCATCGTTGCAAAGGTTCGTTGTTTCGAAGCACCACGTGATGATCGTGTGTGATAGATCCTAACATTCGAATACAACAGGTGTAAGCCAGATTTACACACGCAATACACTTAGGTTGACTTGACAAGCCTAGCATGTACAGACATGGCCTCGGAACATGGAGGACCGAAAGGTCGAGCATGAGTCGTACAGAAGATACGATCAACATGGTGATGTTCACCGATGTCGACTAGTCCGTCTCACGTGATGATTGGACACGGCCTAGTTGACTCGTATCATGTTTCACTTAGATGACTAGAGGGATGTCTAATCTGAATGGGAGTTCATTGAATAATTTGATTAGATGAACCTAATTATCATGAACTTAGTCTAAAATCTTTACAATATGTCTTGTAGATCAAATGGCCCACGTTACCCTCAACTTCAACGCGTTCCTAGAGAAAACCAAGCTGAAAGATGATGGCAGCAACTATACAGACTGGGTCCGGAACCTGAGGATCATCCTCATGGCTGCCAAGAAAGATTATGTCCTAGAAGCACCGCTAGGTGAAGCACCCATCCCAGAGAACCAAGACATTATGAACGCTTGGCAGTCTCGTGCTGATGATTACTCCCTCGTTCAGTGCGGCATGCTTTACAGCTTAGAAGGGGGGCTCCAAAAGCGTTTTGAGCAACACGGAGCATATGAGATATTCGAAGAGCTGAAAATGGTTTTCCAAGCTCATGCCCGGGTCGATAGATATGAAGTCTCCGACAAGTTCTTCAGTTGTAAGATGGAGGAAAATAGTTCTGTCAGTAAGCACATACTCAAAATGTCTGGGTAGCACAACCGCTTGACTCAGCTGGGAGTTAATCTCCCGGATGACGCGGTTATTGACAGAATCCTTCAGTCGCTTCCACCGAGCTACAAGAGCTTTGTGATGAACTTCAATATGCAGGGGATGGAAAAGACCATTCCAGAGGTATATTCAATGCTGCAATCAGCGGAGGTAGAGATCAAAAAGGAACATCAAGTGGTGATGGTGAGTAAAACCACTAAGTTCAAGAATGGCAAGGGTAAGAAGAACTTCAAGAAGGACGGCAAGGGAGTTGCCGCGCCCGGTAAGCCAGTTGCCGGGAAGAAGCCAAGGAATGGACCCAAGCCTGAGACTGAGTGCTTTTATTGCAAGGGAAGTGGTCACTGGAAGCGGAACTGCCCCAAGTACTTACCGGACAAGAAGGCCGGCAACACTAAAGGTATATGTGATATACATGTAATTGATGTGTACCTTACCAGTACTCGTAGTACCTCCTGGGTATTTGATACCGGTGCAGTTGCTCACATTTGTAACTCAAAGCAGGAGCTGCGGAATAAGCGAAGACTGGCGAAGGACGAGGTGACGATGCGCGTCGGGAATGGTTCCAAGGTCGATGTGATCGCCGTCGGCACGCTACCTCTACATTTACCTACGGGATTAGTTTTAAACCTCAATAATTGTTATTTAGTGCCAGCTTGGAGCATGAACATAGTATCTGGATCTTGTTTAATACGAGATGGCTACTCATTTAAATCCGAGAATAATGGTTGTTCTATTTATATGAGAGATATGTTTTATGGTCATGCCCCGATGGTCAATGGTTTATTCTTAATGAATCTCGAACGTGATGTTACACATATTCATAGTGTGAATACCAAAAGATGTAAAGTTGATAATGATAGTCCCACATACTTGTGGCACTGTCGCCTTGGTCACATTGGTGTCAAGTGCATGAAGAAGCTCCATGCTGATGGAATTTGAGAGTCTCTCGATTATGAATCATTTGACACATGCGAACCATGCCTCATGGGCAAAATGACCAAGACTCCGTTCTCCGGAACAATGGAGCGAGCGACCAACCTATTGAAAATCATACATACTGATGTGTGCGGTCCAATGAGCGTTGAGGCTCGTGGAGGATATCGTGATGTTCTCACTCTCACTGACGACTTGAGTAGATATGGGTATGTCTACTTGATGAAACACAAGTCTGAGACCTTTGAAAAGTTCAAGGAATTTCAGAATGAGGTAGAGAATCAACGTGACCGAAAGATAAAGTTCTTACGATTAGATCGTGGAGGAGAATATTTAAGTCACGAATTTGGTACGCACTTAAGGAAATGTGGAATCGTTTCACAACTCACACCGCCTGGAACACCTCAGCGTAATGGTGTGTCTGAACGTCGTAATCACACTTTATTGGATATGGTGCGATCTATGATGTCTCTTACCGATTTACCGCTATCATTTTGGGGATACGCTCTAGAGACAGCTACATTCACTTTAAATAGGGCACCGTCTAAATCCGTTGAGACGACACTGTATGAATTATGGTTTGGGAAGAAACCTAAGCTGTCGTTTCTAAAAGTTTGGGGATGCGATGCTTATGTCAAGAAACTTCAACCTAAAAAGCTCGAACCCAAGTCAGAAAAATGCGTCTTCATAGGATACCCTAAGGAAACCATTGGGTATACCTTCTACCTCAGATCCGAAGGCAAGATCTTTGTTGCCAAGAACGGGTCCTTTCTGGAGAAAGAGTTTCTCTCGAGAGATGTAAGTGGGAGGAAGGTGGAACTTGATGAAGTACTACCTCTTGAACCGGTGAGTAGCGCAGCTCAGGAAGATGTTCCTGTGGTGCCAGCACCAACTGAAGAGGAAGTTAATGATGACGATCAAGGTACTTTGGATCAAGTTACTACTGAACATCGTAGGTCCACGAGGACACGTTCCACACCAGAGTGGTATGGCAACCCTGTCCTGGAAATCATGTTGTTAGACAACGGTGAACCTTCGAACTATGAAGAAGCGATGGCGGGCCCAGATTCCAACAAATGGCTTGAAGCCATGCAATCTGAGATAGGATCCATGTATGAAAATGAAGTATGGACTTTGACAGACTTGCCCGGTGATCGGCGAGCGATAGAAAACAAATGGATCTTTAAGAAGAAGACGGACGCGGATGGTAATGTTACCATCTATAAAGCTTGACTCGTCGCTAAGGGCTATCGACAAGTTCAAGGGGTTGACTACGATGAGACTTTCTCTCCCGTAGCAAAGCTGAAATCTGTACAAATCATGTTAGCAATTGTCACATACTATGATTATGAGATATGGCAAATGGACGTCAAAACAACATTCCTTAACAGCCATCTTAAAGAAGAACTGTATATGATGCAGCCGGAAGGTTTTGTCGACCCTGAGAATGCTAACAAGGTATGCAAACTCCAGTGATCCATTTATGGGCTGGTGCAAGCATCTCGGAGTTGGAACATTCGCTTTGATGAGATGATCAAGGCGTTTGGGTTTATGCAGACTTATGGAGAAGCCTGCGTTTACAAGAAAGTGAGTGGGAGCTCTGTAGCATTTCTCATATTATATGTAGATGACATACTTTTGATGGGAAATGATATAGAACTTTTGGACAGCATTAAGGCCTACTTGAATAAGTGTTTTTCAATGAAGGACCTTGGAGAAGCTGCTTACATACTAGGCATCAAGATCTATAGGGATAGATCGAGACGCCTCATAGGTCTTTCACAAAGCACATACCTTGATAAGATATTGAAGAAGTTCAATATGGATCAGTCCAAGAAGGGGTTCTTGCCTATTTTGCAAGGTGTGAAATTGAGCTCGGCTCAATGTCCGACCACGGTAGAAGATAGAGAAAAGATGAGTGTCATCCCCTATGCCTCGGCCATAGGGTCTATCATGTATGCTATGTTGTGTACCAGACCTGATGTAAACCTTGCTGTAAGTTTGGTAGGAAGGTACCAAAGTAATCCCAGCATGGAACACTGGACAGCGGTCAAGAACATCCTAAAGTACCTGAAAAGGACTAAGGATATGTTTCTCGTTTATGGAGGTGATGAAGAGCTCGTCGTAAAGGGTTACGTCGATGCTAGTTTCAACACAGATCTGGATGACTCTAAGTCACAAACCGGATACGTGTATATTTTGAATGGTGGGGCAGTAAGCTGGTGCAGTTGCAAGCAAAGCGTCGTGGCGGGATCTACATGTGAAGCAGAGTACATGGCAGCCTCGGAGGCGGCGCATGAAGCAATCTGGGTGAAGGAGTTCATCACTGACCTAGGAGTCATACCCAATGCGTCAGGGCCGATCACACTCTTCGGTGACAACACTGGAGCTATTGCACTTGCCAAGGAGCCCAGGTTTCAAAAGAAGACCAGGCACATCAAGCGTCGCTTCAACTCCATACGTGAAAATGTTCAAGATGGAGACATAGATATTTGTAAAGTGCATACAGACCTGAATATAGCAGATCCATTGACTAAACCTCTCCCTAGAGCAAAACATGATCAACACCAGAACGCTATGGGTGTTCGATTCATCACAATGTAACTAGAATATTGACTCAAGTGCAAGTGGGAGACTGTTGGAAATATGCCCTAGAGGCAATAATAAAATGGTTATTATTATATTTCTTTGTTCATGATAATTGTTTGTTATTCATGCTATGACTGTGTTATCCGGAAATCGTAATACACTTGTGAATACATAGACCACAACATGTCCCTAGTAAGCCTCTAGTTGACTAGCTCGTTGATCAACAGATAGTCATGGTTTCCTAACTATGGGCATTGGATGTCATTGATAACGGGATCACATCATTAGGAGAATGATGTGATGGACAAGACCCAATCCTAAGCATAGCTCAAAGATCGTGTAGTTCGTTTAGCTAGAGCTTTTACAAATGTCAAGTATCATTTCCTTAGACCATGAGATTGTGCAACTCCCGGATACCGTAGGAGTGCTTTGGGTGTGCCAAACGTCACAACGTAACTGGGTGACTATAAAGGTGCACTACTGGTATCTCCGAAAGTGTCTGTTGGGTTGGCACGAATCGAGACTGGGATTTATCACTCCGTATGACGGAGAGGTATCTCTGGGCCCACTCGGTAATGCATCATCATAATGAGCTCAATGTGACCAAGTGTCTGGTCACGGGATCATGCATTACGGTACGAGTAAAGTGACTTGCCGGTAACGAGATTAAACGAGGTATTGGGATACCGACGATCAAGTCTCGGGCAAGTAACGTACCGATTGACAAAGCAAATTGTATACGGGATTGATTGAATCCTCGACATCGTGGTTCATCCGATGAGATCATTGAGGAGCATGTGGGAGCCAACATGGGTATCTAGATCCCGCTGTTGGTTATTGACCGGAGAGGCGTCTCGGTCATGTCTGCATGTCTCCCGAACCCGTAGGGTCTACACACTTAAGGTTCGGTGACGCTAGGGTTGTAGAGATATGAGTATGCAGTAACCCGAAAGTTGTTCGGAGTCCCGTATGAGATCCCGGACGTCACGAGGAGTTCCGGAATGGTCCGGAGGTGAAGAATTATATATAGGAAGTGTAGTTTCGGCCATCGGGAAAGTTTCGGGGGTCACCGATATTGTACCGGGACCCCCGGAAGGGTCCCGGGGGTCCACCGGGTGGGGCCACCTATCCCGGAGGGCCCCATGGGCTGAAGTGGGAGGGGAACCAGCCCCTGGTGGGCTGGTGCGCCCCCCTTGGGCCCCCCTACGCCTAGGGTTGGAAGGGGTGGGGGGCGCCTCCACTTGCCTTGGGGGGCAAGCCACCCCCTTGGCCGCCGCCCCCCCTTGGAGATCCCATCTCCTAGGGCTGGCGCCCCCCCAGGGGGCCTATATAAAGAAGGGGGAGGGAGGGCAGCTGCACCCATGCTCTTGGCGCCTCCCTCTCCCATTGCTACACCTCTCCCTCTCATAGAAGCTTGGCGAAGCCCTGCCGAGATCGCTGCTGCATCCACCACCACGCCGTCGTGCTGCTGGATCTCCTTCAACCTCTCCTTCCCCTTGCTGGATCAAGAAGGAGGAGACGTCTTCCTCAACCATATGTGTGTTGAACGCGGAGGTGCTGTCCGTTCAGCACCAGGATCATCGGTGATTTGGATCACAACGAGTACGACTCCCTCAACCCCGTTCTCTTGAACGCTTCCGCTCGCGATCTACAAGGGTATGTAGATGCACTCCTTTCTCTCGTTGCTAGATGAACTCATAGATTGATCTTGGTGAAAGCATAGAATTTTTTTTATTTTCTGCAACATTCCCCAACACTCGCCACCCTGCGGCGCCGCCCCAGCTGCCCTGCTCCGTCCGCGTCGTCCCTAGCCGCCCCGCCTCTCCTCACCAGCCCGCCTTGCCCCGTTCAAGTTTTGTTTAGTTTAGTTAGTTTAGTTTAGTTTAGGTTTAGTTTAGGTTAAGTTTTTGGTTTAGTTTAGGTTTAGTTTAGTTAGTTTAGTTTATGTTTCGTATAGTTACTTTAGTTTAGGTTTAGATTAGTTTAGTTTAGGTTAAGTTTCGGGTTTATTTTGAACATGTGAATTTTGTTGTTATTTTTTTAGTTAAAGCATTTATTCCCACATCAACGTCGACGATGCCTATCCCGCATCCTCGTCGTCGACTCGGTGAAGGAGGCCTGCTCAATCAGAGGGGCCATGTCCGAGACTAGGCTCCGCCGGGATGGTACTGGGAGGTTCTACCTTCCAGGGGGCGCAGTTTGGTGAGGAGCCAGCCCGCAATTGACCCGAACCTTGTTTGGTGGCGGTTGCGTGGGCCAGTGACGGTGCCGAGGCTTTCGGACACCGCAGAGGTGGTATCACCATGTCAGCGAGGAGGACGAGCACGTCCGTCACTACATGGTTGCATTGGAGGGCAGGTTCGACAATACCTGGCAGGTTCTTCAGGGACCTCACTAGAGCTATGATCCTGTGATGGTTCCTTCTCTTTGGGTGTCCACCGCCCATGTCGATACCCATCGTTCGCTATGGTTCTAGTTGTATTAGCGATGCTATATGTATGATACTATTCGAGATGTATTAGTGATAATATTCGACGATGTACGGACGCAAGAGATGATGTAGTTTTGCTTATTGAATGCATGCTAATTTAGTTTACCCGGGGACGAGCGGGTTAGGGGGTTCCCTGGTGTCAATGGTACCCTAAATAGCAAGTATCGTCAGTGCGAGATACATGTGGCCATCGGTGTCAAATACTATATCCACGTCCCACAAGTGACACAGGGGTCCTGCATCTGCAGCAACAGCGATCGACATCGATGGCGATCGAACACCATCGCGAATTTGTCTGGCAGCCTCTGAGATGATGATTGAAAGCTAAGTGTTGAAACTTGAAACACCCAAACTGACTCAACTCGGTTTGGTTGTTTCAACTTTCAAAACTTGGCTTTAATCCTCATTGCAAAGGCTACCAGACAAATTTGCTAAGGTGTTTGACCGTCATCGGCCACCAAAACTATTGTTGCGGGACGCCGGGCGCCGAGGTCACTTGTGGGACGTGGATCTAGTGTTCAACACCGAGCGCCTCATGTATCTTGCACCGATGATACTTGCTATTTAGGGTTCTATCGACACCGAGGAACCCCTAACCCGCTCGTCCTATTGTAAATATTTAGTTAGGTTGACGGAAAAAAACAATATTGCTATGAAACTCATCTTTCGATTTAAATGTGCAGTTTTTTCGTCTCTGCGAGGGTCTAGTGTTCGACGAGCTCCGCCCCTGCGTTCGTGGGTTAGCAAAAATGACATCTCCTCCCCCTTGATTTGCTCTGCTCCGGTCTTTGTGCCAATGAAATTTGCTAGCTATAGGTGTCTTCAATCATCGGTATGCGTGACCACTATGCGTCTCCCGTTCGAAAGGGTTACATTTATAAATATGCATGCATTTGCATATTTATAACCGTGATTCTTTCAAATTGTCCAACGTTACCCATGGACAGGCCGAGTATGTGTAGATTGGGTTCGTTTTCCCATATGCTCTACTTCAGATCTGATGCAGAATTTCGTCAGTGCCTCCCTGTTGTTCTTCGGGTACACATCCTCTCTGCTTATTACCGAGACGTGTATCAGGAGAACAGCGGGGAGGTGCTGCCGAAATTTTGCATCGGATCCGGAGCAGAGCATGGGAAAACGAAAACAATCTACTCATACTCGGGTGGGATTAGGACCTATCTTTACCTATTAGTGTCTAGGTTGCATGGACGTAATAAAAGTGACAAACTCCATTAACTGATGAATATATACATGCTGATTAATTTATATATATATTTTTTTTATGTGTCTAGTAGCTAGGCAAGATGAGTGATCGTCTGTGGATGTACACCAGCCACACTAGTCAGAAAAACATGACAACTGAATGGTTAACAAAAACCAAGGGGTTTCTGAGAACTGCATTTGCAAATGGCGAGATGATAACCTGGGGCCCCTATGCAGGGTGCAACAATTGGCACAAGATGACAGAGGATGAAATGGGCAAACACTTGCAGAAGAGGGGTTTTACGCTAGATTATATGGTGTGGACATTTCATGGCGAGTTCGGCCAACGCGCCAGAGCTGAGGTGCTTCGTCGTCGGACCGATGAGCATGATACCGGGATGCAAGACATGGTGCAAGACTTTGATGACGCTCGAGACTTGGACGATGAGATGGAGGAATCTGCAAAGACCTTCAATGAAATGTTGGAGTCTTCAAAACGTCCTCTCCACGAGCACACTGAGCTTTATCAGTTGGATGCCATCTCATAAATAATGGCTCTGAAGGCTCAATTCAACTTGGGCAGAGAATGCTACGACATGATGATGACAGTATTTGGACGTTTTTTACCCAAAGGCCATGTACTACCTGCAAACCAGTACCAGTCAGAAAAAATCCTCCGTGCTCTTAAGGTGCCCTATGAGAAGATACATGCCTGTGATAGTGGATGTGCCTTATTTAGACTTCAATATGTGGACTTGTACTATTGTCCTATCTGCAAGTCATCCAGGTATGTTGTGGTAGATAACGGTATGGGTGAGAAGAGCAGACCAAAATTCCCGTCAATGTTCTTCGGTATATGCCAATCGTACCAAGACTTCAACATCTTTTCATGTTCAAAGAGACGGCAAGACAGATGACATGGTACAAAATGGGCAAAAGAACCCAACTAGATGCAGATGGGAAGTTGATGATGGTGCACACATCAGACGATGAAGCGTGGAAGCGCTTCGATGCATTACATGACGACAAAGCGGCAGATCTGAGGCATCCTCGAGTCGCCATCAGCATGGATTGGTTCAGTGTGTTTGGTATGACGGCAACCCAATACAGTTATTGGCCCGTATTTGTCATTCCACTCAATCTCCCCCCCGGACAGATTATGCAGAGAAAGAACATTTTCCTAACGTTGATAATTCCTGGGTCAAACTATCCGGGGAAGAATATGAATGTGTACATGCAGCCACTGAAGGACGAATTGCAAGAAACCTGGGATAATGGGTTCAAGACATATGACGCATTTAGCAAAAAGAACTTCATAATGCGTGTGTGGTATGTGTACTCGATGCATAACTTGCCAGCGTATGCGCTATTCGTTGGCTGGTGTGTGCATGGAAGGTTCCCGTGCCCCATATACAAGGGAGATCTTCAGTTTTGTTGGCTTGAAGCTGGTCGCAAGTTTTCTTGCTTCGACATGCATAGACCGTTCCTGCATCCTCGCCATAAGTTCAGGAAAGACAAGCAGAACTTCATAAAAGGTAGAGTTGTGAAAGAATCTACACCACCTTCGTTGACAGGCCAAGAGATCCTAGATTAGTTAAATGCTCTCGAGCCAGATCTAGAGCGTCCAGGATATTCCAAGGGGTATAATTTGCAATACGCCTGGACTCACAAGACATGCTTGTGGGATCTGCCTTACTTCAAAGACCTCCTTTGCCCACACAACGTCGATGTGATGCACATTGAGAAGAATATCGCCGAGCCACTTTTTGGTACATTGTTTGGCATAGATGGGAAGTCAAAGGATAATCCTAAGGCAAGAGTTGACCAGGAGGCGCTATGTCATAGACCGTTACAAAACATGCAACCACCAAAAGGAAAGAAGAACTGGACAAAGCCAAAGGCATGGTTCAATCTTGGAAGGACAACTATGAGGGAAATTATCTTGTGGGTGAAAATGCAGTTGATGTTCCCTGATGGGTATGCAGCGAATCTAAAGATGGGAGCGAGTCCTGAAAAATTGAAGATATTTGGTCTCAAGAGTCATGATTGGCACATATAGATTGAGCGGGTAATGCCGATGATGTTGCGTGGATTCATCCCTGAGGATGAATGGCTAGTACTGGCAGAGCTGAGCTATTTCTTCCATGTTCTTTGTGCTAAAGAACTATTGCCTGACCTGGTAGAAGAAATGGAAGAGTTGGCGCCGGAGTTGATCTGCAAGTTAGAGAATATATTTCCGTCGGGTTTCTTTAATCCAATGCAACACTTGATTTTGCCTCTCCCAATCGAGGCAAGATTGTGGGGCCTGTGCAGAATTATTGGTGCTACGCAACTGAGAGGATGCAGAAGACGCTTCGAGAAAAATGTAAAAATAAACATAGAATTGAAGCATTGATGGCCGAGGCATTCATTACTGAGGAGGCGGCAAACTTCGTGACAGCACACTACGAAGCCAAAAATCATCATTTGCATAATCCGAAGCCTCGGTACAATGTCGGCGACCCTAAAAAGGGTCGATCCAACCTCAGCCTATTCAAAGGGGATCTGGCACCAGCCGGTGCTTCTAATTCCTTAACGTTGGATTTTGAAGAATAGCAGACCATTTCGTTGTATATCTTCAACAACCAAACAGAAGTGCGGCCGTACATCGAGTAAGTTCTCGGTACATTGTTTCGCAACTTCTAATTCCTTTGAACTGCTCTTATTCCTGGATAAATTTGATACAGTCGATACGTCACCAAATTCTCGTATGGAGCGGTGATCCAAAAGGATTCCTTCGAAGAGTACGAGCTTCTGGCAAAGCATGGAGGCGACTATCCTAGTTTCATCTCTTGGTTCAAACAAACGGTAATTTCCATTAGACCATTTCATTTCTTTGTCTAGTTTGTGGCTAATGCAACAATCCCTTTCATATTAAACTTGTAGGCTAATTCAGAGCTTATGGACACCGAATTGAGACAAGTCACTAATGGTTTTGACTATAAGGTCCGTTCATTTGATAAATACGACATCAATGGGTATCTCTTTCGTACCTATGGCAAAGAGCTATCTATGGCCGACCGAAAGTCTACAAATTATTGTGTCTCTGCTATCAGCGAAGGAGATACCGAGTATTATGGAAGAGTTGAAGCAATTTATGAACTTCAATTCTATGATGCAAACCCACCAAACATCGTAGTCTTCAAATGTTATTGGTTCTAGCCGAAGGAGACTAGAAGGACTCATGAACATATAGGGCTAGTGGAAATCAATCAAAGCACCCATTTGGATGTTCCTGATGTCTATATTATGGCTCAACAGGCAACCCAAGTTTTCGATCTATCATGGGCCTGTCAAAGTGATCCTAATCTCAAAGGTTGGGATGTCGTTTATGAAGTGCCGCCACGTGTTAGACCACCTCCCCCCAATGAAGATGATTATGAACCTCACATTAACCCAGACACATATGAAGGAAAATTCTTCCAAGAAACACGTACTTCCAAAAAACGTTTCAAAAACCGCTCTACTTCACCCCAGAACATTGAAGTAGACAGCGACAATGAACCCGACTTCATCCCTCAGCCGGAAGGAGAAGAGCCTGAACTAGAAGAGGTTACTGCTGCGGATGACCTGTCAATGCTTGACAGATTACGTAGAGGTGGCCTTCCACATGATGATGCATTTATTAATGATGATGATGAGCACGTCGTTACTAATAGTGATGATGATGATGCATTTATTGATCCCGAAGCATTTATTGAACTAGATTATTACTAGGTATTAAATTTTTATGTTGTACTTGATTTATATAGTTACTGGTATGATTTATATAGTTACTGGTATGATTTATATAGTTACTTGTATAATTTTCTTACTTTCTATGATTGTTTGTTATACATAGTGCCATGGTCTTGATATTCGTCCCTGTGGGTCCTCGCCCGCTTTATGATTCTGATGTGGTAAATCCTCTTTTATAACTATTTGTTGCCTTTCGCATTTATGACAATTATGACCATCAAGTTGACATAGAGATATTTTAATCTAGGAGGTATGTGAACCGGAATTTGCAACCGACCCTCTTGTCGAGAAGTTAAATTTAGTTGAAAAAGAAAATGAGTATTTGAAATAAAAATTAAAAGAATTGAAGAAGAGAAGATGACATTGGAGTTGTATGTTGCCGATGTGGTCAATGATCATAAGATGAAGATGAATGCAATGCGCTTGAAGATGGATGCAATGCGCTTGAATATTAAGAAGATTAGAAAATATGCCATTGATAATGAGGCTTGGTATCATTATGCAATTGGATCAATTGTTACCTTAGTTGCGATCTTCATCGCATTTGTTGTGATGAGGGTAAGTTTTCTCTAGTATTTTGCTTAACAAATGCATACTTAGGTACTTTCCTCCTAAATGGCATAACTACCTAAGTTAGACAAAAAATGAGCTATACTTACCTTACTTTCCTCAAAAATGTCATGATAACCTTAGTAAGCTCCAAAATTACCTATTTACCTAGCTTAGCTCTAAAATGACCTACACTTAGCATTGTTTTACCTAGCTTAGCAAACAAATGGCATTTTTACCTACCTTAGTTGGAAGAAGAAGAAGATAAAAAAGAGGAGAGGAGAAAAAGAAAGAGAAGAAGAAAAATCTTCTTCTCTTCTTCTTCTTCCTTTTCTTCCTTTTCTTCCTCTTCTTCTTCTTCTTCTTCTTCTTCTTCTTCTTCTTCTTCTATCTAGTCTTCTTCTTCCTCCTCCTCTTCTTCTTCTAATTTGCTTCTTTCCCAATTTGCAGATTTGCTTTAGATGAGGAAGCTTGCGTTGACGGAGTCTACTCTTCTGTTTATGCTTCCATCTTGTTTTGATTTGCTTTAGATGAGGAAGTTTGCTACTTATATATGTATGGATGGATGAAACCATTGTATGCTTGTTGTTGGATATGTTGGCTATGTATATGTGTTGGATGAAACCATTTGCTATGTATATGTGTTGGATGATCATATCCATATGGCAGAGATATGATTTGCTATGTATATGTGTTGGTATGCTTGTCGAAAGTATTTTCATATATATATATATATGTGTGTGTGTGTGTGTGTGTGTGTGTGTGTGTGTGTGTGTGTGTGTGTGTGCGTGTGTGTGTGTATGTGTGTGTGTGTGAAATTCTGTCAAATTGAATGAAATCAAGAAAAAATAGAAAAAACAGGGGTTGTATAGACTCTTTGCCGTCAACTGGCGGACGGCAAAGAGTTTTGCCATCAGCAAGCGGACGGCAAACATGCCACATGTCAGCCACCTGTGCAACCTGGGGCAGTGGGCTGGCTATTTAGTAGCTTTGCCGTCCGCCAGCTGACGACAAAGCCGTTGAATTTTCACCGGCAGGCAGCTGACGACGAAGATACCAAATGGGCCATCCCCTAGGTGTTGCCACGTGGCAATGTTATGTCGTCCGCTCGCAGACGGCAAATAATCAATGTTCTTTGCCGTCCGCCAGCAGACGACAAAGCACACCGTTAACCCCTTAACGGACCTAAGCTGACACGTGTGTTGTCCAGGCTCTTTGCCGTCTGCTGGAGGATGGCAATGAACTTTGCATCTTTGTCGTCCGCCAGCAGATGGCAAAGAAGCCTTTGGCGTAGCCTGTTCAGCCAGATGTGTTGCCGTCTGCTGGCTGACGGCAAAATTCTTTGCCGTCCGCTATGTGTGCCTTTGCCGTCAGCCGTGGCGAAAGGCAAAGTTCCTGATTCCTGCAGTGATAGGGCCGAGGAGAACAGAAACACCTCATCCCCCCTTTACTTGCCTCTTTGACTTAGTAGTACCCGCCCCCAAGTGGGATGGGTTGTAATTATCTCATGTACATTTAAACTCTAATTATATTGATTCATTTACTGTAGGAGGTACTCCTGCTGTCCAGTTTAAAAAAAATGATTTGTTTTGTGTTTTCAGGGATTGGAAATATATCAAATGAAAATATATTAATATATCATATTTGAGATAAGAAGTACCATTCTCAAGAAAAATGTTTCAAAATTTCAAAAACAGATGATACTTACCATAGATGGATGAATCTACGACACATCAATTTTTTATCAGTTATCACTTAGATGTTAATAGGTTGTGAACATTTTTCATATGCAAAACTCAAAATCTATTTGAATATTGTACATGGTATAGTTGACTCAACCAATAGCATAACACCCATAATTATATTGGCATATACATGCATTGGCTTAGAAAATAACAAAAAATAAGGGAAATAGTTTAGTCCAGATATGTATGTTTATGCACAAAAATTTGGGAAAATGTAGCTATCATAATGCATGATAACAACAGGAGTTTTGCACTAACATGGTTCTCTATTCTACACGAACATTCAGAATGCATGGAAAATGAAAAGTTACAACAGTTAGGCCACAAAATTCACTCAAACTGAAGAAAACTGCACACAGTAGTTTTGAGCTCCTCTTGACCTCTCGACTTCCTTTCATCTGCTATCCGCAGGAGTACCACAGAAGGGTTCTAAAAGAAGAAAAATGTAAGCACTATTAGGTGCGGAACACATTAATCAAGCAGGTAGATGAACATTTTGTCGTCCGGCGTAGCAATTGCTTCACTTTCTTCTGCCACTGCTAAGTTCACAGTATTGCTCCTCGTCTGAGATCTTGGAGATGTTATTTTGCAAATTTTGAAGAAAGTTGCTCCTTTCATCAAGTTAATTTCTCAGCTTAATTAAACTCTTCTTCCATTATTGGAGTGGCATTAATATTATGAGCTAACTCCTATCCGTTTAATACGGCTGAGCTAAGGTCACAAATTAGTGTTCCCCATAGGAATTACATTTGGTTCACCAACTGCACTTGCTTATCTTCTCTCCAGGATATAGCATCACAACCATGCTTCAATCCAAATAAAAAGAGCAATACCAACATGCAAGAAGAAGATACCTGAACTCTCAAATAATAAATGAGGTCATTCCTATTGATACATGATCATAATAACATTTCCCTGACATGGAAGTCATAGGAGAAAATGCTAAATAGGCCATCCATGAGATGCTAGCTCCAGGTTAGTATGCATTGCAGTAAAAACAGTTTGGGTGGTGGTATTATATAAATTCCACAAAGACAACCAAATTTAACTGAGAACGAAACATTAGAGAATGTTCATTTAAATGGTCAAAGAACAACGATCAATATCATGGAAAATTGGAGTGATGTGGACATATTTTGTAGGACATAATCACACTAAATGACGAAGATATGCATATAACTACAATTGATGTCTTCGATAGAAAGCTAGCAAAAGAAAAATGCATGGTAAAATGATTATCATTACAACTGATACGTGCACTGCTGTAACTTTGGGCCAATACTGTTCATATTTTAGTTGATCTGTCAAACTTGTTTTATGGTGTCTCAGTTTATGTAGTTAATTGACCATTCCAACAAACATAAGGTATCAATTTACCTCGGACAACACAACCCATAATGAAGTTACTCAACCAGCAAAGAAGCAAGATTAATTACTCTATTTGTAGTTGTTATTCTCATAACCGAATCAAGCAGTGAGCTACTTGAAGAATTGATGCATGTATATAAACCATGACATAATTTTGGCCCAACAATAAATTATAGACTATTATACGTCCGAGTACTTCCGAGTCCAGTATCTTGTTGAACATCACATAAACGAGATCATTCAGCTTCTTCTTAACTAGGTTGGTTCTGCTCGAGTGTATCTGCAACATAAATATAGTTGTACATGCCCCTGATTGTGATGAATATATTTTGCAAGTAGCCTACTACTATGGAAAAAGAAACAAACATAAGCTATCTTAACATTATAATAATACAAAGAATGCTTTTACATTGTGGGAATGATGGAGTAATTAGCGTCTGCAAGCCAAATGATTGGAAAGTTGTGCATATAACCAACACTAAATAAAAATATCTTATATTATGAGATAAAGAAAGTAATACTTCCTCCGTTTCGTAATATAAGAAGGGAAAATTTTGTTTTTGCCACTCTAGATTTTGCCAATTTTCCTTATGTCATTCTAGATTTTGACATTTCACTTTCGCCACTCTTAGTTTTTGACAATTATCACAATTGCCATTCCCGTGGCAAAAGCAAAATTTTCAGAGTGGCAATTGTGATACATTTCAAAAGCTAAGAGTGGCAAAAATGAAATAAAATTATTCTGCTTTTGCAATGGAATGGAAATTGTGACAATTGTCAAAAACTAAGCGTGGCAAAAGTGAAATGTCAAAATCTAAAGTGGCATAAGGAAAATTGGCGAAATCTGGAGTGGCAAAAACAAAATTTTCTCATATAAGAAACGCTTTTTACACTAGTATAGTGTTAAAAACGTTTTTATATTATGAAATGGAGGTAGTACTCCTCAGTCTTAGGGGGTGTTAGGTTGCAAGAGACTAAACTTTTTTTAGTCTCCGAGACTAAAGAAAAAACCCTTTCGATAGAGTTTTTTTCTAGTTTCTTAAAAAATCTTCCTTCTGTTTGGTTACACAGGAACTAAAAGAAACTTTAGTCCGTCCGTGTAACCAAACAGGGCTTATAGTCTTCGCCGAGGGAGTACTCCCTCGCCAAAAACGCGTCCTAATTTGTTCAGAGAATAAACATTTTTATATTTTTTTCCAAAGGAAAATCAGCCTGCTGGACAAAGCTACACCTACGGACGATTTAACCAGGCGTGCAGGTTTGTAGGGTCTAGGCCGCGGCCACCGCAGTCCGTCTCCTTCTCCAAGCCGAATTCGTCATCACCTATAAAACGGCCACCACCTCCCTCCCGTGGCCTCCCTCTTTATTTCCGCGGAACGGCGGCGTGCGGGACTTGGTTTCTCGCGGCTTTCCTTTCCCCATGGCGGAGTTCGGAGAGGAGGACCTGGCCGTCGCGGCCGCCAAGATTCTGCTCAGCCTCCGGAGCAGGAACCTCGTGCGGTGGCCGGAGTGGATCGCCCGGCCGTACGACGGTCTCCAGCGGCCAGAGGAGGCCGAGCTGCCGCCGATCCCGGAGGGATGGCCGAAGCGGCCGCGGTCGCGGCTGCCTGCGCGGGCTGAAGGAACCGCGTGTCTGCCGTCGCTGAAGAGCCCCTCCGCGCGGCCGGGGCGCCCCGTTCTCGGCGGATCCGGCGCGTGTTCCGGCGAGGAGGAGGAGGAGGAGGAGGAGGAGAGGGCGTGGTCTGCCCCGAAGCCGAAGCGCCTGTCTTTCACCGCGCGGAGGCCGGAGGTACCGCCGCACTACTTCTCAGGCTCGGCAACCGGGTCCGGCCCTTCCACGAGCGGCGCCGACCGGGCGCGGTCGCGGCGACGGGTGCGCGTGAGCGAGAAGGCGACTGCCACCAGCGTGGAGTCGAGCCCGGAGACGCCCTTCGACTTCGCCAACGCCGCCGGATCGGGAGCGTCCTCGAGCGGCGACGAAGCAGCGCGGCCGACGGCGGCGCAGGGGTCGGGCGGAGGCGGAGGGCCGTCGAGCGGCACCGAGGGGCGCGGCTCGCCGACGAAGCGCTCGCGGACGGACCTCGCCGCCGGCGAAGCTGCGGCGACCGAGGCTAAAGTGGAGGTGAGCTTTCTTATCCCGTTCTCGTTTTCCAATTATTCGCGGAGTCTCCGTCCGGTTTCTGCACTCTCTATCTCTCTCCGATCCTTTGACGGTTATCGGTCGGTTATCTATCTCGCCTGTGCCGCTCACTTTTGCCAACGAAACTAGCGGAAAAATGATTTCGCTGCGTTTTTACTAGAAAAAAAATGATAAAAATGATTTTGGTGCCTTTTTTCCTATCGTTGATGCGTTCCCACATGCGACGTGATGTTCGTTTGGATTTGCACGTCGACATGCATCTTCCGCTGGGGTTTGGGTCTCCAGGAGGCTGCTCCTCCTTTTTCTTTTTTTTTTCTTCTAAATCTCTGGGTAATTCGTACGAGTACTAGTGGTAGATAGTTTTTTTTATTTCGTTCTGACTTGCTTTGCAAGACAACTACTTTTTCCTCGCTCTGCTTGCGGTAGAGGTTGTTGTAGACTCATCGGATGCCTGCCGGCCGGCAAGGGCTCGTGGGCCGCGGCTGGCGGTATCGTGCCGCCGGGCCCACCATGGCTGCCAGTCCTTTCGTTCAAATTTTTTACTTACTCCAATCAAGATCAACTCTACTAATAACTGTCTACTCGCTCCGTTCCTAAATATTTGTCTTTCTGTCCATCTCAAATGGACTACAACATACGGATGTATATAGACATGTTTTAGAGTGTAGATTCACTCATTTTGCTTTGTATGTATTCACTTGTTGAAATCTCTAGAAAGACAATTATTTAGGAATGGAGGGAGTATATTGTAAAAAAACAATCCACTGGTAGAAACAGTTTCTTAAGAAAAGAAAAATCTACCAGTAAGCGTGTTTGCTTATTTTGTTGCCACTAGAGTGGCAGCTGCAGCTGGATTCCGTCTTGTTTGCTGTGCATTTTTTGTTTTTAAATTCCCCGTTGCGTGCATCGTGGACCAGTTGAGTTTTGAAATGTTGTTGCTTCATCAAGCTAAAAATCGTTTTGACTGATGCTGTGCAGGAGCACAAGATCAAGGAGGATTACCGGGACGAGAAGGGCCACCTGCTGTTCGACCTCAACGAAGCTTGGGGTGGTAACTAACAGCAACAGGCGATCGAGCAGAGGATTCTGCTTAGCTATATAGCTCCTAGTTCGTGTGCTCTCAAATGTACATAAAGAGGTCCGGCTAGTAGGAGAGGAGATAGTAAGGTGAGGGTTAATTAGCTTAGACAAAGGGGGGTTAGTGAGTGAGTACACTCATCATCATCATTAGATTTGTCAGGTTAGTTTAATCGGTCTGCTCTGTTCGCCTGTGTTGTGCTATATGCACTGGATATCGTTTGTCATTCGGAAAGTCGATCAATGGAAATATGATGCACATTATATATTGCAGCGCACAACAAAACACAACGCTGATGCATGTGGATGATTTTGCGACTTGGACATGTCTCCACTAATCGTCCGTGAATGATTTTACAATCTATAAAGTCAAAGTACACATGACAGTTCTGAAGAAGAAAAAAACACACCAAATTTGATGAACAGTCACTGCCATTTATCAGGCTCCTCTGTCGAAATGAACTGTTACACAATTACTGGAGCTGCTGCCACATACTATCATCACATTCACCCCAAAGTATTATCCTAAATCTAATACTGCGCCAATCTTTCTCGGAAACTATTGAAACTACAATGTCACTTTTGAAATGTAATGTTATACTATGACAATTTCCAATCTTTTCTCTACAAAAAAAAAGTGATTGATTAGGTATAATTTTAGCATTAGCTACGTTTTGTCTCGTACAATATCTATCTGATATCATTATGTGCCACAAACCATCTTATTTTTTAATTTTTCATACCCGTTTATTAAGTATAACTAAGTGACCTTGACATCTATGGGCCCAGGCTACCCTGGTATATGAGTTGGCAGCCAATTAGCCAATTAACAAGATGATGTCTATGAGTGTTTGCCTTGTTAAATATATTTTATTAGAAAAAAAGACATCTTATATTATGTGATATTGCTTAAGTTGGACCTCAATACAACTAATTTACCACCTAAAAGAACGAAATTTAGCCTGCCAAGTATCTAACTCGTTTTCTATTTTAGCCTCGCTTTTTCTCCGGCTATTTTTTTCTAAGTATATAGTGTTTTGGACAGAAAGCCCCAAATACTTCATCCGTAAACCGCCTTCCCCGCAAAAAAAACCGCCTTCAAAACAAGTAAAAATTTCTTCATATACTTCACAGTCAGTCCGAGCTTCTTCAAAACAAACAATTTCACTTTTACGAAAGCAATCTTCAGACCTGAAGAATGTTCAAAACAACATCGGTACAATCCTAATGTTGACTTGGCGTGTGTGGCAATTGCAGTCAGACGTGGTGCAAGGAAAGGAAATTCGGACCATTGAGGTATCGGCGTTTCGGTGGATGGTTCTTATCCATCGGCGGATGGAGCAGCATCTGTGTCGTCATGATGGTGGTGTGGTGTTTGCCGCTTACTGGTATATTTTTAGTTGCAATGATGCTTTGGAGACGGAGATTCATGCACGCATGCAGGACATGGTTTTGGCAATCCAGCACTCAGAGGGTACTATAGTTGTTCAATCCTACTCTTCGGAAGCATTGCGAAGTCTTTTCAATTCTATACTAAGCAGGTCAGCGTATGTGCACTTAGTCGCGGAGATAAAAGCATACATGCTTATCCGGGAGTTTGTTTTCCCATAAGCTTACGAGAGAGCAAAATAGGGTAACAGATCATTTAACGTTATATAGTCATGTGTGGCTTGGTCAAGGACCTCCTTGTATAGAGCAATTACTGCCTCTGGAATGTAACCCCTATCAATATTAATATGGAATAAAACTCCCTTTTACCTCGCAAAAAATAAAAGACAGCTAGGATAAGCAAGTTTCGCTCGTAGGTGGCCACATCTGCTGGCAGGCGTACACCGTGGCATGGCGCTTGTTCCGGAGCGCGGCGTATGAGTCCATACCGCCGGGGCATCCGCGTCCGCGCCGTCAAGGAGGAAGGCCACGAAACCGCGCAGACGGACCTCGCCAGGTCCCGCCCCTGCCGAGGACCCCCACACGAGTCGTGGCCCGTAAACTAACCGCGCGAGCAGCACGCTCGCCGTGGCCCGCATTACCTGGGGACTCGGCGCACCCGTCGACCGCAAACCAACCGCCAAGACCCTTCCCCGCCGCCTATTTATTCACCCCTAGGCCCCCACCTCGCCGGCGCAGCCGCCCCATCCATCGACCCGCAGTCGCCGCCCTTGGCACGTGCAGTGCGGATGTGCTGGTACATGAATGAGGAGTGCCATCACTCTGCGCACGCCATCATAATGGCGGACCGCCACCAGCCGATCCCGCCGTCCGCGTGCAGCAACTGCGTCACCGAGCGCGCCCTCGTCTTCTGCTTCGCCGACGGCGCCAGGCTCTGCCTCCAGTGCGACGCCGCCCTGCACGGCGCCAGCGCGCTCGCGAGCCTCCACCGGCGCGCCCCGCTCTGCGACGCCTGCGTCGTCGCGCCCGCCGCGCTCCGCTACCAAGTCGGCGGCCACCGGGCCACGCTCTGCACCGACTGCGCCGACCGCCTCGCCCTGCCGGACGGCGGCGCCTCCCTCGTGCAAGAGTACACCGGCTGCCCCACGCCCGCCGAGATCCTCCGCATCCTCTCCGTCGAAGCGCCGTCCTCGCAGGATGACTTCGACGCCTGGCTCGCCGACGTCCTCCCACAATTCCTACAGGAGATTCAGGTACCATATCTACTTTGGTTAATTTCTAAATTTCACTTCCTTTTTGCGCCAGTATATGCAGTTGACGGAGACTTTTCTTGATGATCTTGTGTGCCAAATCTTACATGGACAGTGATATATTGTGTGTGATCCAGTGACTGAATTCAGTGGGTAGTGCTGCTCCGGCTATGTATCGATCAAGGGAATGATATAGAGAAGAGAGAATGATGACAATACAAGTGAGTGAGAGAGAGTGTGAGTGATTAATGAAGGGATATGAGGAGTACATTGTGACAAATAAGGAAGTGGGGAGTGTGCTCTATCTTTGATGAAAAAGGGAAGATTTCTTTCCTGACACATGTAATGGTGGATCGATGATCTAAGGATCATATGAATGATTAATGAAGAATAGCATGCATATTCAGTTCTCATCTCAATTTTTGTGGTGCCAAGCTTGATCTAACTGATTAACTGACTGACAGTACCTTCTAATCACTATTGAACGCATATGTTAGTTAGTTTGACTGTATACACCACACAAAAAGCAAAAAGGAAAATATGTCTATATACATCCGTATGTAGTCACTTGTTGAAATCTCTAGAAAAATAAATATTTAGAAATGGAGGGAGTAATATATAACTGAATCAACTAAAAACCTTCCTTCTTTTCTGGCACACAAAGCCAAGAATGCTAGCTTACAAGTGCCAAGATAGGTTTCACTGCCTCAACGAATCGACAGGTAATTATGATTGAATATCTCTCTTACGTACTCCCTCCGTCCCAAAATTCTTGTCTTAGACTTGTCAAGATACGGATGTATCTAATACTAAAATGTGACTTGATACATCCGTGTTTAGACAAATTTAAGACAAGAATTTTGGGACGGAAGGAGTAGCTCTTAACTAGGATGGCACATGAGTACTCATTCAGTTGATTTGTGCTGCTCTCAATACATTCATGGAGGATGGATCTCAAATCTGCGATGCGAATGGGACAACAACAATAGTAGGAGATCAAAGAGGCACCAGCATCAGCAGCTTCAATCATAATTACCTGTCTCAATATGCCAAGTTCTCCATAGTGTCTCAATATAGGAAGTCGTTCCTCCTCACTGCTCTTGTTGAGAAGATGCAGCAACCACTCCCGTCATGTATGCTCGATGTTTTCCAGCCGGGGCATCCTCCAATGCTTACTCATCGCACGCCAGAATCCTCGAGCCATCGGACATCCGCAAAAAGCGTGGAAAGTATCCTCGCGTTCCACGCCACAGATCGTGCAAATGTCAGAAGTCTCGATCTTTCTCTTTGCCTTATTTTCCATTGTAGCCAGAGAGTTTGTGACAAGCCGCCAAGAAAACACGCGTACCTTTGAAGGGGCAGGGCACCCCCACAATGCTTCTCTGACAGCACGTGTGCCGTCCGGCGCCCTGCTCATGGCGCACGATGACCTGCGGTTCCTCTCGTCGAGGGCAAGGCGGTAGGCGCTCCGTACAGTGAAGACGCCCGTGGGATCAGGTGCCCAGGTGAGGACATCCTCAAAGCCCCTTGTCGACAACTTGATCTTCGTGATAACCGCAACATCCACGGGAAGGAAGTGGCGTCGTAGGAGATCTCCATACCATCTCCCGGCATCATCCAGTAGCTCTGCCACGCGTCTCAAGCGGCATGTACCTCTCGGTGACACTGGCTTGAAGGAGAAAGGGCGGAAGAGCCAAGGGTCCCTCCGAATGCGAATGTGTTCCCCGTTTCCTACCCTAAAAATCAAGCCCTTCTTGAGAAGTTCGAGGCCATGGTGGATAGCGTGCCAAGTCGGCGAGGCATTACAACACAGTATCTTCAAAATTACCATTAGGGTAGTAACTTGCCTTGAGGGCGCACAGTGAATCCGGCCGCGTAATGAGACAATAACATTGGCGGCAACAGCAGCTGCCACCATCGATCTTCCACATCTTATCATCATCATACTCATCTTATAACCCATCCTCATCGTCGTGCCAGCCGGTCATGACATCAACTACCCTTCTGCAATCCATGGGCAACGATTATCATCCATCGCTGCTCCTCGATGGCTTCCCTACTTCCTGCCCTGCCTTGCCCCTAATATCACTGCCACCACCACCAGAGAACGGGCCTGGCTGTCATGATGCCAACCAGCCATCGCAGATGCTGGCCGCAGATGAGAAAGCAGCGGCGAATCCTCATCAGCAAGATCCGAGCACCGTTAGTAAGAAGAGAGATGAAAGGGACAGAGCCAAGCAAAGGTACTACGAGAAGAAGAAAAACAGAAAGTAAGTCTGAATTAATTTTTCATTTGACAACTCTTTTATACAGACAAAAAAGTATGCGAGTTCGAATTTGAATTTGAAACAATTTTGCAGGTTCTGCAAGCAGATCATGTACGCATCCTGAAAAGCGAGGACGGACGCGCGAAAGCGAATTAAGGGCAGATTCGCCAAGGCTACCAATGAACACCAACACATACTACACCCAGATGCAGCATAAATTCACGATTGAATAGATCAGATAGATCTTTTTCTTAATTTTTCTCTTTTTTATAATATTCCTTTTGCATATAGACAGTGCATATACACAAAAACCAAACATTTTTTAGTTACATCATTTTCTTCGCTGTAAATAATGCCTCAACACATTACAGTGGGTCATGCCTAGGTAGAACACTCTTGTACACAGCACACAAATACGTACCTCTTAACCATTTTCTCGTTTTTCTGTTATTTTTTCTTAACCTTTTTTGATAGTTTGGGGCTCACTCTTTTTAGAGAGATAGTTTTGGGACACATTCTATTTAGGGAGGTACTTATGGTAGCTGGTACCAAGATGTAATAATATTTTTTGGCCCGGAAAACTAAAATCATGGATTTTCATGCATTACCAATGCTTGTATTATCTGATACTACTGGTTTTTCAAAAATATGAACAAGCTAAGGTGTGCGTGCTTACGATGTCAACAAAACAATTGCCCCCCCCCCCCCCCCCCCGCCGCCCCCCAAATGTCTATATTGTAAACATGTAACAGCACTAAATACGAAGAAAAATAGAGACAAGATACGAATTTGTTGTCTGTTAAAAAAACAAATTCATGTATAATTATTCCCCTTTTCCCCTCAAAATAATATGAATTTTCAAAGGTGTTTCTGAAGATGACATTTGGACGATATTTATGGTATATACCAAATAAAAAGGGACTGCGGTAAGTCCCGAAAGTTCAGATTTTGCCCATGGCAAATCAAACGTTTTCTAAGGCAACTTTAGTTGACGCGAGGATGACAAATTTAGTTGGTAAGCATTTCAATTCCGCCCGCAGTTTCCTTTTTTCAAGAAAATATTTCATGCAAGCCAGCTAAGCTTGGCATCCTTGCGTCAACTAAAATTGCCATAAAAAACATTCGATTTGCCATGGGTAAAACCCGAACGTTTAGGGTTTGTCTTTTCCTATAAAAAATTGACCATATCATGAAATATATGTTGTTGTTTTTCTTGCGAGAGAAATCTATGTTGTTCTCTCCCCAGAAGTCACCAATTATAACATCTCCATTTTCCTCATGAATTCCAGCCTTAAGCTCGTCACTACACTCCTTGCCGGCAGATGGCAGGACCATCCCTCGTTTGTATCCAGCAACAACAAAAAAAGGAAACTATCGTGCTTAAACTTGATTCTGGAAAGGCCTCATGACACATTGAGCACAACACTATCGTCGGGGTTTTAGAACATCTGGGCTTTGGTGGGCATAACTCCATCCTTTCCATGGGTATACATCTTTTCCGCTTCTTAATAGCGTCCTTGGAAAGAAATTTCATTGTCATCGTGGGATCATACAAGGTAAAACCCTCTCACATCTCCTCTTCGTCACTGACTGACCTCCAACCCATTGCTAATAAAACTTATCAATGGAACTTGCTCAACCTCCCTTTCACAATCCAAAACATTGAATTCCCCATGATCTGTACATTGATGACAATCGGCTCATGTTGAAAAGCTTGCCCCCTGGCAATTATTTTGCCTCAAAGACATTCCAGAATCCTACTATGGTCAACCCACTGTTCTCAGAGCGAACGTTCAAAAGTCATCACTACTGGAATTTTCGTAGACGCCGGGTGTCAGGGTCTTCGCCAAGAGCCAACCCACGGGCACTCGGCAAAGTAATGAATGCCGAGAGTAGCACTCGGCAAAGGGAGTATCTCGGCAAACACATGATAATGCCGAGAGTAGGCCTCGGCAAACAGGCTCTACTCGGCAAAGGCACTATTTGCCGAGGGCCATCTGGCCACCACACGGCAAAGATTTGCCATGTGGCACATCCGGCGGCGACTAACGGCACGGTCACGGTTACAACTCTTTACCGAGAGTTGCTCTCGGCAAAGATTTAGTCCCACCTCGCCTACCGACAAGCAAAATGACATGTTTAAATAGTTCAATAGTCCAACCGCATTAAGCTTCGGTCTTCATTATTAAGAATACGTACAATGCAACTCTCAGCAAAGGTGTTGCCGGCGGTTATTGACTCTTTGACGAGTGTCCATGGCACTCGGCGTATAGGGCGATTCCAGTAGTGCATGCCTCCTTTTCATCAACGTCTTTTATGAAAAAACACTTAATCCTACTAATCTTTTTGTTTGGCAGTGGGCAGTTTCCCCTTTATATACCTTGCTTCCCTCTTAGTCAGCAAAAGCCAAGAACCAGGTATCCTTCTCAATTCAAAAGATAAATGCACAGTTCTTTGCCCCCCCCCCCCCCCCCCATCACCACCAAAATAGGATGAAACAACATAGGCCCGCAGATCTGATACTATCATTCTTTGCACAAACCATCTTAATTTTCAATTTTCCATACCCATCCATCTGGTACTGAGCAAGCATAAATATGTGACCTCCAAATATATAGACCCCAGGCCACCATGGTATATGGGCTGGCAGCCAATTAGCAAGATGATATCTATGAGTGTTAGCCCTGTTCAATCTATTTTAGTATTAAAAGGTTCTTTAGAAATCACAAACAAAGACATCATATATTATGGATGTTGCTTAAGCTGAACCTTAATAAAACTAATTTACCAACTAAGAAATATATTTACCCTGCCAAGTATCCAACTTGTTTTCTCCTTTATCTTCGCTTTTTCTACTTTATAGATTCCGAAAACTATAAATATGGTTTTGCCCCATTGTCCCTTTACAAAGCAGATCAAGGAATAAATAGTTAATAAATATTACCCCAAAACAATGCTTAAGTGCACAAAATAATATGACTAAGCAGTCGAGCATACACGAGGGCCTCAAGCCAGTGCCACTCCATATGACCTAAGGCATCTGAGCTCCACGACAGCGCCCTCAACAGGGTAACGATACATAGCATCGCCGTCGTCGAGTCTAAAGGAACGGGAAAGGGTTTTCATCTGGAGCCCTGGCATGGAGAGGACCATGCGGACGTCCTCATGAGAAAAACAACACCGTGGGAGACGCCAAAGCGCAGAGCTTCCACTCGGTAGTTCATCCACGCCACGACGAGGTATGCACGTCAGCATGCCTGACCCAAAAAAAGGCTCGCCACACCAAGTAGAGATCTCCATAACCATATTTGGGTGCCGCCACTGCCTCCAACAAAGGATAAGGCTGGGTCACCCGCCACTACACATCAGCAAGAAGTGTAGCCACAACCGCCACCACGAGGCCCATTGAAGAGCCAACTGAGGTAGCCACTCCGACATCAATCTTTGAAACATATGCCACCCATTGAAGGGAAATTAGCTGCCTCACCGCTGTGACTACCATGAAACGGACTTAGAAAGGCCATAGAGAATACACACTGGGCGACGTACGGGGATAGTCTGTCACGGCCAGGGGTGCAACGCCCCACCTTGCACCCACTCCTATGGAGCAACAGCTAGCGCCCCGTCATATATGGTTTCGAGCTCTCAACGAAGACACGAGAACATATCACCCTATTGGCTAGGCCCGCAAGGAGCATGCTTGTTCATCCAGGTTTGAGACTTGAGTGACCTATGGTGCTTAGAGTTTCTTTTATGAGTTAATTGCACGGAAGTACCATAATTGGGGCATTGGAAGCAGATTGGTACCAAGTTTGGTAATTTTTACGTGTCAGTATCAAGTCTGGGGCTAACCGTTACAAAAAGGTCTAAACCGCGTATAAACACGTATTGACGGGGTATCTGACCAGCGGGGCACACCTGTCGGGTGCCGACGTGGCATGTAATTTGCAAAAAAACCCACACGCGGTGGCGCCCGATCTGGATCGAGGGGCTCCCGTCGAGCCCGAGCTCCTTCGACTCTCGTAACCACCGCCCCGCCCCGCCCCGGCCTCCGCCCCGCCTCGCCGTCGGCCGGCCACCGGAGCACCATCACCGTGGAATAGGACCAGGCCGTCCCCGCAACCTGCCTCTCTCCTTCTCTTCCTCCTTCCATTTTTTCTTCTCTCTCTCTCACCCGGAGCTCCCTCTCTTCCCCTTTGGACAGGAGCCCGACGGCAAGCCACCATTGATGGCCTCCCGTAGCTCCAGCCCGACGCGCCGCCTTGTTTCCCGGCCAATCCGCGCTGGAGAACCTCGGATCTGTCCTTCCCCTTCGTCCCTCGACGCCGGAGTCCCTGCATCGAGCCACCGCCTTCCCGTTGACCGCGACGCGCCAGCGCCCTACCTAGCCGGAGCCCGACGCCAAGCCGCCATGGATGTCCTCCCGTAGCTCCAGGCTCCAGCCTGACGCCTTCCCTCTTCTCCTCCTTCTGTCCCGGCTCCATGGGCGCCACCAGGAGGTTCCTCTTCCTCTCCATCCTCACCTCGCGTCACCGTCGTCCGCCGCCGATTCCCACCGCCACGATCCGCCCCCGGCTTCCCTGAGCTCGGATTCGAGCTCCCCAGTGAGCCCTCCTCCATTCCCCTCTCTTTTTCCTCTTTTCTCGCTGCCGCAGCTCCCGCTCGTGTCCTCGTCATCGGCGTCAGGCAGGAGAAAGCCGGCGGGGACGGGTCGGCGCGGAGGGGCCGGCGACGGATGGGCACACGGGCACTGGAGGAGACGGGCGACGGAGGGAGGCGGCGGTCGCAGGGGAGCTCAGGGCCGGCGAAGGAGGGAGCCAGCGACGACTGTGGATGCGTCGTGGGGGGCGGCGTCGTTGTCTCGAGACGGCGACGGCGATGAATCGTAGCCCTCTTTGTTTCGATTGGATCTAAATGGGGATGGGGATGGGAGGGCATTTAAAGCAAAGGGGTTTTCAGCAAAAAACATGCCACATCAGCACCTGACAGGCGGGCCCCGCCGGTCAGATACACCGTCAATACGCGTTTATACGCGATTTAGACCTTTTTGTAAGGGTTAGCCCCAGACTTGATACTGACACGTAAAAATTACCAAACCTGATACCAATCTGCTTCCAATGCCCCAATTGTGGTACTTCTGTACAATTAACTCTTCTTTTATAAAAATACGAAACTGATGTGCGGACGAGGACTATCTTCATGACAGCTGCACGATGGCAATCCAGCCGTGAGCTGCAATTTGACAAGAGCATGGATAAACAGATATCTGTTGTGTACGAGTGCTCGTAAAAATATGCCTTGAAGGGCTATTCCTGCATGATCCTAAATTTTTTTCAACAGAGGCACCAGCAACTCCAGCCGCACGCAACCTTCACAGTACCGGCCATGACCACCTCCAAAGCCCCGCTACATGGTAGCCCCAGCCGACGGTCGCCGTGGATAGCCGCATGCTCGAGTCCAATGTGCCTGCGGAAAGGGGAGGAGCACCGCCGTGGCCTCACGCCGCTGCCACGAGACCGCGCTGACGCCAACCAGCAGAGGGCCTCGCCAGATCCGCCGCCTGCCGAGGACCCCCACGCGAGTCGGTGCCCGCAAACTAACCGCCGTGGCCCGCATTACGTGGGGACTTGGCACGCCCGTCAACCGCAAACCAACCGCCAAGACCCCTCCGGGCCTCTCCTCCCCCCCAGCCCCCGCCGCCTATTTCTTCACCTCTAGACCCCCACCTCGCCGGCGCCGCCGCCCCATCCGTCCGTCGTCCACTCGCCATCGCCGCCCTTGGCACGTGCAGTGCGGATGCGCTGGTAGATGAATGAGGAGTGCCATCACTCTGCGCACGCGCCATCATAATGGCGGACCACCACCAGCTGCTCCCATCGTCGTCGTCCAGGTGCAGCAACTGCGTCACGGAGCGCGCCGTCGTCTTCTGCTTCGCCGACGGCGCCAGGCTCTGCCTCGAGTGCGACGGCGCCGTGCACGGCGCCAGCGAGCTCGCGAGCCTCCATTCGCGCGCCCCGCTCTGCGACGGCTGCTGCGCCGCGCCCGCCGCGCTCCGCTGCCAAATCGGCGCCCAGCGGGCCACGCTCTGCACCGACTGCGCCGACGGCCGCGCGGACGGCCGCGGCGGCGCCTCCCTCGTGGAGGTTTACACCGGCTGCCCCGCGCCCGCCGAGGTCCTCCGCACCCTCTCCGTCGACGCGCCGTCATCGTCGCAGCAGGACTTCGACGCCTGGCTCGCCGACAACCTACCCCAAATCCTACAGGATGTTCAGGTACAACATCTACTGGGTTTATTTCCAAATTTCACTTCTTTTTTGCGCCAGTATGTGCAATTGTGGGAGACTCTTCTTGATCGTCTTGTTTCTTGTGTGCCAAATCTTCCTTGGACAGTTTGATTGTGTGATACATTGTGTGTGATCCAGCAGCTAAATTCAGTGATTAGTGCTTCTATGTATCGATCAAAAGAATGATATGTAGAAGAGAGAATGATGACAATACAAAGTGAGTGAGAGAGTGTGAGTCAAGGGAATGATATAGGCTTGGCGCTACTACCTACATTGTATTGTAACAAAAGGAAGTGGGGAGTGTGCTATCTGTGATGTAAAAAATGAAGATTTCTTTCCTAATACATGTAATGGTGGATCGATGATCTAAGGATCATATGAATGATTAATGAAGGATAACATGTAATTGTGGGATCAGATGAAATGATTAATGAAGGTTACCATGAATGTTCTGTTCTCCTCTCAATTTTTGTGGTACCAAGCTTGATCTTTATATCCAACTAACTGACTGACAGTACCTTCTAATCACTATTGAACGCATGTTAGTTAGTTTGACTGTATACATCACATAAAAAGCAAAAATGAGTTCTAGAAAAATTACACAGATACTACAGAACCAGTGAACCCTCAAGAAACAAAAGGCACACCTGAAGGGTTTTTTTCTTAACAAAATGTACTAACTTGAGTATGAAAAATGTGCAATTGCAATCTTGCTTTTTCAAGGAAAACAGGGGACTGTTAAATATGGATCGAGACTAAGTATCGATCTTCCAAGTTAAAAATCTGAAAAATAACTTTCATTTGGTAATGGAGTATATGGTAAAAGAAAGGATGTCTTTCTCTAGTTGAGCGAATTGTACAAAGGTAAATGAATCGTCTAAAAACCTTCATTTTTAGCGCATAAAGCCAACAAATGCAAGCTACAAGTCCCAAGATGGTTTCCGCCGCCTCGATGAATCGACGGCTAATTACGATTGAATATCTCTCTTACCTCTTAACTAGGATGGCGCATGAGTACTCATTGTGTTAATTTGTGGTGCTCTCACTACATTCATGGAGGATGGATCTCAGATCTGCGATGCGAGTGGCACAACAACAATAGTAGGAGATCAAAGAGGCCCCAACAGCAGTAGCTTCGTCTGTGATGATTGGAACAATGGCTGCTCAACTACCTGTGCTCCACAATGTTCTGTGCTTGAGAATACTAATGGAGTACTTGTTGGTCATCACTTAGCTGGGCCTTCACTCACTTTTGAGGTACATACATACATACCACTCATTCGCTCACTCACACTGCTAATTAACAAAATTAATTTGCATCCCAGTTATTTGGCAATGACAAATAACATTGCTTGGTTTAATTTCTTGGCAGCAACAGCAGCAGCTGCCACCGTCAATCTGCCACATCTCATCATCTTACAACCCATCAACATTATCGTGCCAGCCGGCCATGACATCGACTACTCTTCTGCAATCCATGGGCAACGATCATCATCCATCGCTGCTCCTTGATGACTTCCCTACTTTCTACCCTGCCTTGCCCCTAATATCGCCGCCACCACCACCGGAGAATGGCACTGACTGTCATCATGCCAACCGGCCATCACAGATGCTGACCGCGGATGAGCAAGCAGCGGTGGCTCATCATCAGCAAGATCCGAGCACCATTAGTAAGAAGAGAGAGGAAAGGGACAGGGCCAAGCAAAGGTACAACGAGAAGAAGAAGAACAGGAAGTAAGTCTGAATTAATTTATCATTTGACAACTCTTCTATATACGGACAAAAAAAGCAATTGATGTGAATTTGAATTTGAAACAATTTTGCAGGTTCTGCAAGCAGATCATGTATGCGTCCCGAAAAGCAAGGGCGGACACGCGAAAGCGAGTCAAGGGCAGATTCGCCAAGGCTACCAATGAACACCAACATGTACTACACCCAGATGCAGCATAAATTCACGGTTGATTAGATCTGATCGATCCTTTTTCTTTCTTTTCCCTTTTTTACATATTCCTTTAGCATATAGACAGTGCATATACACAAAAATCAAACATTTTTTAGTTGCATCATCATTTTTTTCTGTGTAAATAATGTCTCAACACATTACAGTCAGTCATGCCTAGGTAGACCACTCTTCTCCACAGCACACAAATACATACCTTTAGCCCCTTTCTCAGTTTTTTTTTTGCCATTTTTCTTTCCCTTTTTGATAGTTTGGGGCTCATTCCTTTTAGAGAGATAGTTTTGGGATGCATTCCTTTTAGGGGGGTACTTATGGTAACTGGTACCAAGATGTAATAATTCAGCCACGATAAATAAAATCATGTATTTTCATGCATTGCTAGTGCTTGTATTCTCTGAAACTGCTGGTTCTTCAAAAAGATAAACAAGTGGCGGTGTGTGCATGCCTGCGATGTGAATCAAAAAATTGGCTTTTTTCATATATGTTTATATTGTAAACATGTAAGAGCACCGAAGAAGAAAAATAGAGACAAGCTACACTCATTTGTGATGTGTTAAATAAAATGCAAATTCATGCATAATTATTGCCATTTTCCCCTTAAAAATAATATGCATTTTTAAGGTGTTTCTGATGATGGCATTTGGACAATATTTATTGCCTATATCAAATACTTCCTCTGTCCGGAAATACTTGTCGGGAAAATGGATATATCTAGACGTATTTTAGTTCTAGATACATCTAATTTTATCTATTTTATGCGACAAGTATTTCCGAACGGATGGAGTAAAATAAAAAGAGAGACTCTCATGGGTCATGGTGTGGACTATTTTTTATTTGTGGTGCGGATTATCTTTTTTTTTTTTTGAAACTCACATCTTAACTTTATCTAAAGCTCCCAGCTAGGGATTTCGTCTGATACAACCTGCAGAATGCAGTCAGGTGGTTCATGTAACCAAACATTACATAAATTAGTTGCCACTCCATGCCTAGCTAACCGATGTGCAGCAACGTTAGTAGATCGGCTAACCCATGTGATTTTCCAGCGTTCTCTCGAAGTCAGGATCTGCTTAACCTCCTCGATGATCGGTCCCAGCTCCGAGAGATCCTTCCCCCTTGTTCCTCAGCTTGCAAACGATCTCCTTGCAGTCCATTTCAACGTGAAGGTTTTGTACATTGAGTTCTGTTGCGAGCTGAGCTGCTCTTCTACAAGCATATAGTTCTGCTCTTGCCGGGTCCTTGCAGCTCGGATAAGCATGACATGATCCTCCCAAGAAAGCCCCCTCCTGATTCATGAACACAACTCCAGCGCCTCCCATCTCCCCCAGTTTGGACAGAGCACCGTCGACGTTTACCTTGATCCACCCATCATCTGGTGGTTGCCACTTCTCCCGTTGGACCTGCGATGCTTGCCTGCTCTTCCTTCCATGAATGGACTGCCACTCCTTCATTAGGTGCATTACCCTTTTCGCAATTGCTCCCTCTTCTTCTATTCTCTGACCTTCTCTTGCATTGTTCCGCGCGAGCCACAGAGCATATACCCCTTGGACCTGGACATCTTTTGCATCGTCGGATGCGTCAGCAAACCATGTCAAGAGCCATTTTGATAATGTAGTCTGGGGGCTGACTGACTCCGGTGGGATCGCCACCGGCACCCTCATCTCCGATTGCATCATCTTCCAAAACTTCGCTGAGTGAAAACAGCCCCAAAATCTGTGGTAGTTGGTCTCTTCCCTCCCACATGCTACACATCGCACCCCGTCTTTGATCTTCCTCCTATGAAGTTCAGCCCCGACAGCTAGCCCATTCCAAATGAGCCGCCACATATGCATTTTAGCCTTTCCCGGAGCTACGGTGTCCCATAAGCTCATCCACGCCTTGTGGTCCGCCACGTTAGATGATGTTTCCGGTCGGCCCGTTTTCAGTCGTTTCTGGGTCATCCGTAGGTGGTACGCCGACCGCACCGTGAAGACACCATCTTTGGTGAAATTCCATGCTAGATAATCCTCCATCGTCGGCCCTCCAATCGTAATTTGCATGATATCATCCACCTCGTCCTGGGGAAACATAGCTTGCAGCTTTGCTTGGTCCCAAGCGTTGCCGTGCTCGTTAAGAAGATCACTTACATGCGTTATCCCATGTACATAGCTTTGGCCTAGTGGCCTCAAGCTTCCTTTCCGTGGGATCCAATTATCATGGTGAAGTTTCACACTTGTGCCATCTCCAATCCTCCATATCAGCCCATCTAACAGGAGGTTCCTGCCATGTATGATACTTCTGAATGTGAAGGAGCCCCCGTCTGGACAGGTAGCATTAAGGATGGAGCCTTCCACAAAGTACCGAGCCTTCAAAACCCTGGCACACAAAGAGTTCGGGTCCTGCATCAACCTCCACGCTTGTTTTGCGAGCATAGCTTGGTTGAACGCCTCCGGGTCGCAAAATCCAAGACCCCCTTCATGTTTCCTCGTACACATCTTATCCCAGGCGATCCAATGCACCTTTCTTTGACCATTCGTTTCACCCCACCGGAAGTTTGAAGAGATAGTTGACAGATTCCCGCACATTTTCTTTGTGAGTTGGAAAAAGCTCATAGTAAAGGTTGGTGTTGATGGAGGCCTGATTTTACAAGCACCTCTCTTGCAGTTTTGGACAATCCTTGTCCCTTCCATCCACCCACTTTTCCTCTAGCACTCTCCTTAACATATTTGAAAGTTCATTCCTTTGATCTTCCCACAACTGTCGGCAGCCCGAGATATCTCTCACTCGCTTCCACAGAGATGCCAATAATCTGCTGCACCTCCTGTTTCATATCTTCCGTACTCCCCTTGCCATAGAAAATGGCAGATTTTTGGAGGTTTACTCTCTGTCCCGAGGCCAATTCATAATCATGTAGAATGGTGCGGATTATCTTGAAGGTATCTTCTTGGCCGTAAAGTATGATCGTGAAATGGTCATCTGGAACACCTTCCATCGTTATATTTCGATGAACATTTCGTTTGCTCAATAAAGCATAGCAAGTTCCTAAAGAAACATACCATGTATTTTAACCTCAATCACTTCTCAATCGCCGTGGCCCATGAGAGTCTCTCTGTTTTACCTGCGCCTTTTTCACCAGAGATTTTTTTTGAAAAAAAAAATGTCCATAATATCCCCATTGATAGTATCCTGGGCATGATGACTTCAAGTGCCTATTCCTAAAGAAGTGCCGAAACAGAATAAAATGGGACTTGTTGTTTGTGACGACTTCCATCAGGTCTTAATCAAACCTACAATGCCGAAATCTCTAAGGTTTCCCCCCAGAAATCATCAGTGATTAGATGTTTTTTAGGGCAACCAATGATTAGGTGTTCATTTCCCTCCTAAATTCTAGCCTTAAACTTGTCACCAAACTCCTTGCCAGCAAATTGCAGGGGTTCATTAACCTCATTCACAAAAACCATCAGTGGGAGGACCATCCAAGATTTCCTCGTTTGTATTCAACAACAAAAAACACAGTAAACTATCGTTCTTACATTACCGAAAAAGGGTTCCCCCCGCTTTGTAGTCCAAAACAACCAGCCAACATAGGATACATCTCGACGCTGGGGCGAGCAGCACAACAAGCCAAAACACAAAAAAGGAGAAGAACATAATGCCAACAACGGCAGATCGACAAAGCGCGGAAGGCCCGCCACTGCTGCGCCCTCCGGAAACACCCCACCACAGCCCGAGGCTCCGAGTGCCGCATACCAAGCAGCACCTCCAAGAAGGAGTGCGACGCCAATGACGCTGCTGCCCGGACAAGTCCTAGGGTTTCTCCCGGTATGCGGAGGAAAGTAGGGGATGGCTACCACCGACGCCCTTCAAGAAGGAATGGTGGCACCCGCCGGTGTCACCGCAACGGCGCCAGACGAACCGGCAAGGATTTCTCCCGCACACCAAACACCACCGCCCAAACAACCACCCATTGCGCCACCGCGGTTGCGCCGCCGCCCACGCCGTCTGACTACGAGGACCACAACGAGGCCGAGAAGACCGGAGAGAGGCGCCAAGCGACGAGAACAACAACACCAAAGCCGAGCGGAAGGGAACCACCTCCACCGTCGTCGTGCGAGAAGTCGAGCCTCCGGCACTGTCGCGGTAGCTGACCGGACACGGCGGCGGGGCATACCAGGCCACCCCTTGCCCGTCCAGGCCCGAAACAGGCCCGCTAAGCCCCGCCGGCCGTGCTGCAGCAAGCTGGCATCGGTGCCGCCAGCCCCCGTCACGCAACACCGTTCCCCTGCATCCCGGGAATCACGCCGCCAACCAGCCCCGCCGCCGGCCCGCCCAGGCCCAGATGGGCCCCGTAGGGCCTAGATCCGGGCCGCGGCGGGGAGGAAGGGGAGAGGAGGGCTGGAGGCGGGAGAGAGAGGTGCGCGGCCGGCCGCACGCCGGGGGCGACGCAGTCACGAGAGCGAAGGATCGGCTTACCACTTTACAGTAACTCTTCTTCTCGTGCTTACATTTGATTTTGGAAAGTCCTCATACACATTGATCACAACCGTATCACATGGGTTTCCGAGCATCTGGGCTTTGTTGGGCATAGCTCCATCATTTCCACCAGTACATGTTTTCTACTTCCTCCGTTCCGAATTACTTGTCGCACGTATAGATGTATTTAGATGTATTTCAGCGACGAGTAATTTGGAACGGAGGGAGTACTTCTTAATGATGTCCCTAGAAAGAAATTTATTGTCGTCGTGGGATCAGACAAGGTAACACTCTCACATCTCCTCTTTGTCACTGCCTACCTCCTCCCATGTGTCCCTCATAAAGCCTATCAATCGGAGTTGCTCAAGCTCCCCTCACAATCCCAAACATCAAATTGCCCATAATCTAGTACTCCCTCCGTCCGAAAATACTTGTCGGAGGAATGAATGTATCTAAATGTTTTTTAGCTAGATACATCCATTTTTATGTATTTCTCCGACAAGTATTTTCGGACGGAGGGAGTACATTGGTGACACCCTGCTATTAATCCCCCTGGCAATTGTTTTGCCTCAAAGGCAATCCCAAACATTCTAGCTATAACATTCTAGCTATAAATAACCATTGATGTGTCATTTGCTGGTTAGGTCTCTTACAATACCCCCCCCCCCCCCCCCCCCGCGGTAGTTTCATTATTGAAATCAGATTAAACAACAGAGGACCGAAAGCCTGATATCATTCTTTGCACAAACCATCTTAATTTTTAATTTTGCATACCCATCCATCGGTACTGAGCAAGCAAGTGAAGTCCAAATCTATAGACCATAGGCCACCATGGCATATGGGTTGGCAGCCAATTAACAGGATGATATCTATGAGTTATAGCCTTGTTCAATCTATTTTATTAAAAGGTTCTTTAGAAATCTCAAAGAAAGTCATCATATATTATGCGTTGTTGCTTAAGCCAGACCTCTATAAAACTAATTTACAACCTGCAGGCCAAATACCCAACTTGTTTTCTACTTTATCCTCTCTTTTTCTTTAAACTATGTTCCTAAGCTAAGTGTTTTGAATAGAAATCTCCAAATATTTCGTTGGTAAAACCCCTTCAGCACCAGTAAAAAAATTCTTTATATACTACTACTGCTTCACAGTCAGCCCAAACTTCTCCAATCCAAAACAAACAATTTCACATTTACGAAAGGAATCTCCAGACCAGGAAAATGTTCAAACTAGCACTGATACAATCCAATGAGCCGAGCAGTAAACGATTACGAACAAACACAATTAAAGATCTGAAAAATTGACAAGCTGGTTACCACTTTATGCCTACAGAAGAATGACGGACCCTGGTACTCCATGCTCAAGGAACATCACAATAAACGGCAGAATTGAGAACCTGGGACGCCACCATGGATATCTCCAAGCCACGGCAGCTAGGACAAACAAGCTTCGATCGTAGGTGGCCACGGCTGATGGTAGGCGTACTCCGTGGCGTGGTGCTTGTTCCGGAGAGCGGCGTACTCCCCGTCGTCGGGCAAGACGGAAGAGGTGAACTCGGCGGCGTCCTTGTCCAGAGTAAGAACAATGTTGTCCCCGGCCGTCCAGTAGGCGAACCCGTCGTCGCTCCCCGCGAAGTGGATGATACCCAATCCGCAGTCTGCAGTGCTGCTGCGTCCGGCGCCGGAGGTCCAGCGGCCGCCGCGAACGGACGAGAAGGCGCAGGCCCTGACGATACGATGCCCGCAGGAATAGACGGCGCACGTCACCCTGAAATTTGACATGCTGAAGCGCGTGCCGGCGTCCTCGCCATCAAGAAGGAAGGCGCCTAGGAAATCGCAGTCGCGGAACCACGCCGAGTTAGGGATCTCCTTGTAGCGCCGCGCCAGGGGGTCGCAGACGAGGAGCACCGTGTAAATCCCCTCGTCGGCGAGGAGGAGGAGGAGGCCGCCCCGGCTGTCCACGAGCTCCCAGCAACGCCCCCCATATTCCCCCCGCGGGAGGAAGTCAAGCGCCAGGTTCCGTTGGGCCACGGTACCCCTCTGCCGCGAGGAGGGGACGAAGACGGGGTTACGGCCAGGCGGACGCGGGTGCTGGTGGCGCGCGTCGACGCGGTAGCGGCCGACGACGTGGGGGGACGACGCGCCTCGGGGAGAGCCGAACCGACGGAGGAAGCCGCCGCCGTCGCCCGCGATTACACGGCGCCAGCGCCTGCACGCGCACGCGGCGCGGACGAGGTCGAGATACGAGGGGAGGCGCAAGAACACCAGGTCGAGAAGCTCGTCCAGAACGACGTCAACCTAGGCCGCCCGCGGAGCCCCCCTCCGGGCATTCTTGCGGCGGCGGCCGCCCCCCGTGGCCACCCGGACCATATCCAGCAAGTAGCAGATGGAATGGAAGGTTGGGTGGAAAATGTTGGGATAGATCACATGGAATCAGCCACACGAACGCGCTCTAGCTTGGATCTCACAAGTAGAGGGCCAAATTAGGGAGTTTGGATTCAGGATTCAGAGAGAAAGGGGAACAAGGTTCAAAGGGGGGAGACTAGTGCAAGACTTCTGTATAGCAATGCAAGCTGCATTCATGGCCATGGAAGCAGAGGGGGTAGGTGGGCGGGAGACTGGCAAGTATTGTCAGAGCAATAATCTTTTTTTTGTTGAGAATCGTCAGAGCAATAATCGGCTGGGTAGTAGATGGATTGATTGACAAAAGAAACCTCCACTTCAGGGTTACCGTTCCATAGAACTACCACTTTAAAAAACTGACCGAAAACTGTCAAAATTTTCTAAATTTATGACTAAACACTACTACTTTCGGGAAATAGCCAGTTTAGACTATTTAAACACGTTTATGACATGCGGGACCCACCAGTCAGGGCTGACGTGACGGCAAAGTCAACTCCGTTTAGTTTGACCGTTATTACAACTGAGGCCCGCATGTCATTCTAAAAAATATGCTCATTTTCTTCTAAATTCCTAGTCTCGGTTAAAAAAAAGTCCAACTGCTGCCCCTGACCTCGCACCGCACCGTCGCTCCACGCGCGCCTCTGCTCCTGACTCCGCTCGATCTGGCCAGCGAGGTAGCCACTCGCTGAAAGAGCCACGGGATCCGACGAGCACCTGCCCCCCCATCTCCCGGCGAGACAGCCGCCGATGCCGCGGGATCCGGCGAGCACCCGCCACTCCATCCCCGGGCGAGGAAGCCGCTGGCGCCGGCTGTTGGGAATCCTTGCATGGAAAACAAAAAAAAAATCTACGCACACGCAATGATCTATCCATGAAGATGCATAGCAACGAGGGGGAGAGTGTGTCTATGTACCCTCGTAGACCGTAAGTGAAAGCGTTTCACAATGTGGTATGTAGTCAAACTTCTTCGCGCTTCAACCGATCAAGTACCGAACGCACGACACCTCCGCGTTCTGCACACATTCAGCTCGGTGACGTCCCTCGCCTTCTTGATCCAGCAAGACATCGAGGTAGTAGATGAGTTCCGTCAGCACGACGGCGTGGTGATAGTGATGGTGAAGTGATCTCCGCAGGGCTTCGCCTAAGCACTACAAAAATATGACGAGGGGTGTAAACGGTGGAGGGGGCGCCACAAACATCTAGGCAATTGTCAGGTGTGTGCTAGGCGCCCCCTTCCTCATATATATAGGTGGGAGGGAAAGGGGAGAGGCCAAGGGGCGCCCCAAGTAGGTCTGAATCCTACTTGGGCTCCTGCCCTTGGTCGCGCCCCCTGCCATGTTTGTGAGAGGGGGAAGTAAAGACGGGGGAGAGGGAAGGAAGGGGGAATCCTATTTCACTCTTTCCTTTCCCTTACCCTCTTTCCTTCTCCTCCTAGGCCGGCCCATATGGGGGCGCACAAGCCCCTTGTGGCTTGTGCGTTACCCCTATTGGCCCATAAGGCCCATATATTTTGCCAGGGGTGCCCGGAACCCCTTCCAATGACCCGATAAGTACCCGGTACCCCCCAAAACACTTCCGGTGTCCGAATACTCTCATCCTATATATCAATCTTTAGCTCTCAACCATTTCGAGACTCCTCGTCATGTCCGTGATCTCATCCGGGACTCAGAACAACATTCTGTCACCAAATCACATAACTCATATAATACTATATCGTCATCGAACGTTAAGTGTGCGGACCCTATGGGTTCAAGAACTATGTAGACATGACCGAGACACCTCTCCGATCAATAACCAATAGCGGAACCCGTATGCCCATGTTGGCTCCTACATATTCTATGAAGATCTTTATCGGTCAAACCATTATGACAACATACGTAATTCCCTTTGTCCATCGGCATGTTACTTGCCCAAGATTCGATAGTCGGTATCCTCATACCTAGTTCAATCTCGTTACCGGCAAGTCTCTTTAATCATTCCGTAATACATCACCTCGTGACTAACTCCTTAGTCGTTTTCTTGCAAGCTTATGATGTGTATTACCGAGAGGGCCCAGAGATACCTCTCCGATACTCGGAGTGACAAATCTTAATCTCGATCTATGCCAACTCAACAAACACCTTCAGAGATACCTATAGAGCATATTTATAATCACCCAGTTATGTTGTGACGTTTGATAGCACACAAGGCATTCCTCCGGTATCCGGGAGTTGCATAATCTCATAGTCGAAGGAATATGTATTTGACATGAAGAAAGCAATAGCAGTAAAACTGAACGATCATTATGCTAAGCTAATGGATGGGACTTGTCCATCACATCACTCTCCTAATGATGTGTCGGGGGTTGGATACGACATATGCCAAAGGATGGCTTATCATGGTGGGAGCGAGTAGAACGTCGCCGGTGCCTGGAAGCGGGATGAGGCAAAGACATGCACGCCGGCGGAACTTACCCAGCTTCGGGGCTCTCCTAGGAGATAACACCCCTACTGCTGCTCTGCGGGGTCTCCGCATGATCACTAAAGCAAAGTGGTTACAATGGTGCTCCTGGAGCTGTTTCGGGAGGTAGGAGAGGGCAAGGCTAGCTCTCTCTTCCCTGGGCTATCTGGTCTATCTCTCTCTAGGTCCGAACCCTTTGCATGGGTGCCCCGGGGGGTTTATATAGGCCTACCCCCCGGGGGTACAATAGTAATCCGGCTGGGCGCGGGTCCCAGCCGTCTGTCTCTCAGGCCACCGTCCTTCCCGCCGGCTTCTGGGGCCCGCCGACTGGCGGGTCCCGCGGACAGGCTTGATACTGTAGCGGCACTCCTGATGACGCAGGCTCGGTCATCGGGTCGTGGCAACAGTGCCGCCGTCTATCGGGCGATCACTGTCGCCATTCCCCATCTTATCTGGTTAATGGCTCGTGGGGCCCGGGGAGGAGTCGGCCGACTCCCACAGGTCCGTCTTTGGGTTGCCCAGGCCGCCTTCGGCCCACCCACTGATAGGTGGCCCCGCCGCCTTCGGGTCGTACAGGCTGGCGTCATGGACACAGTGTACTGCACACTGTGGCTGAGGTCAGGGCAGGCATGGCAACAGTGTCGTATCTCGCCAGAGATCTTCCAGCGATACGGCTCACTGCAGCCATGTCGGCCCTTCGTAAGCAGGGGGAACGGCCATGCCGTGACCGTACCCTGTGTCGTACTTCGAGATGAGGGAGGAGTCATGGGCCGACTCTCCATAGTCGGCCTCTCTGGAGGTCGCCAGCTTGGAGTCGGCTTTTTTGGGAGTCGCCGTCTGGGACTCGGCATATTTTGGAGTCGCTCCTGGGACTCGGCCTGAGGGGCGCGGCCTGCCCCGATGTCTTGAAATGTCTTGGGGCTCGGGTTAGCCTACCCGTGGCCCATTACTCTGACAGTAGTCCCCGAAGCTGGTGAAGCCCTGCGGTCGCTGCATTGTGGGGCTTCAATAGCTTCAATCTTTAAAAGTGCAGACTCTGGAACTCGGCTGCCGTCTTCCCTAGGGCCGACTGTCGAAAGTCGGAGCTTTAGTGAAGAGCCGCAGTTCAAAAGTCGCGGCAGGAAACCAGGCAGCGTGCCTGATACGCTTCCCCGCTGCCATCGGGGCAGTCCTATCACGTGGCGCCACGTGGGGAGAACAGTCTGCCTACCCACGCGCGCGACGGGACGGGCCGTCAGGCGGGGCCCGCCACTACCGCGCCTCGGCATACGAACAGATCCGTTGCGGCCGTGGACGGTTGGTTTTCCCACGTAGTTACTGCGCGTAGTAACTTCGTGGGGTAAATCGTGGGGCGGCGTGGGACATCGTGCGCAGTTAATCCCACGCCCGCCCCCTCGGCTTCTCAGCCCGTAGGTCTATAAGTAGGCGGGGGAAGCGAAGCGGCACAGCTCGCGCGCCCTTCTTCCCCGCTCTATCTTGCTTTCTCTCCCTCCTTCCTCCGCCGTTGAGCAAGAGCACGCCATACCGCGGCGATGAGCTCTTCCTCCGTCGCGGCCCCTGCCGTGCGCTCCGGCGTATGGGACGGCTCGGAGGTAGAGGAAGAACACATCGAGTTCCTCCGCCGGACACGCCGTCTCCCCAGCGCAGACCTCGTGCGCGCCCACGCCGCGCCGGAGGGGGAAATCCGGCCGGCGCCGGAAGAGGGTGAGCGGGTCATCTTCCGCTCGCACCTTATGCGCGGCCTGGGGCTGCCGGCGAGAGGCTTCTTTCGCTTGTTCCTGGAGTTCCACAATCTTCAGCCGCACCACCTCACTCCGAACACGGTGGTGTTGCTCTCCGCCTTCGCCACTCTGTGCGAAGGTTTCCTCGGTGTTCTCCCCACCATCGAGCTGTGGGGAGAATTCTTCTCTTCTAAGCTCGGCACGCACATCGCTAGCGTGCCGGCTCAGTGCGGCGCCTTCATTGCGATGCGGCGCTCGACGCCGACAACCCCTTTCCTCCCATCACGCTGATCAAGTCGGTGAAGATGTGGCAGCGCTCGTACTTCTACGTGAAGAACCTCGCCTCCGACGGCGACTGGGTCAACTTGCCGCCTTACAACACCGCTCCCCTGACTGGGAGGCTTCCCAGCTGGTCCCATCGAGTCAAGACGCTGACTCCAGCCGGAGCCGCCACCATAGCGCGACTCTGAGTCTTGACGCAGTCGGAGGGACTCGTCGGGGCCGACTTGCTGGCCGCCTTCATGGCGCGCCGAGTTCTCCCGCTCCAAGGCCGGCCTCACCTGATCTGTCAGATGAGCGGCCTCTGAGACCCAAGTCGGATGAGCACCAAGGAGATGCCCCGCAAGGAGGTGGCGAACATGGTGAATTACATCGCGCACTGCGAGTACGAGGAGGACTGACAGTTCGGCAAGGAGCCGTACTCGCACGACAACCCTCCACCAGTGGTAAGTCGCGTCTCCCTACTGTTTTGTCTTCTTTGCAGCTGACTCCGACTTCTGACTTTTGTCGGTTTCTTCTGAGCTAGAATCCTCTTATGCAGCCTGCCGCCGGTGCCACGAGACAGCCCCGCGAGTATGTTCTCGACCGTGCGGAGAGCGACGTCGACGACCCCTACTTGGGGGCGGCGGCGATGGAAGCCGACGCCGAAGGCGGGGGAGGAGGGGCAGAAGGCGACTTCAGGCCCTCGGCCACCTTCGCCGATTGGCCTGACGACGACGCCGAAGGCGAAGTCGCTCCGCGCCACCAGCTGAGGATCGGCCCGTCGGGCGCCGGCCTCTCCGTCGGCCAAGGCGGCGCGAAGAGGCGTCACGCCGGGCCGAGTGCGCCCGGCGGCAAATTGAAGAAGTTCAAGGGGGCGGCCGCCGCGACCAGACGAGAGGACGCGGCCGCGAAGGCCAACCGCTTTCGAAGGGAAGTGAGAAGGCCGCCGCTAGTCTCCGCGTAAGTCTTCACGCTCTTTTATTCTCTTTTGTTGAATCTTGTCCGGGTCTTCATTTATATACTCCCTTCACTCTTCTTCAGGGCCCCTCTTTCCCTTGAGAGAGTCGCCGTCCCCTCCGTCATGGGGTCGGCAGAGACGCCGCCGACCTTCGGGAGGCGACGGAGCAGAATGCACGAGAGAGGCGCGAGGAGGAGGAGGCCGACCGTCTGGAGAAGGCGGAGGCCGACAGGGCGGCCGCCTCCGCCCAGAAGAAGCTGGATGATGCCGAAGCCGCCCTTGCGGCGAGACGGCGTGCCGAGGAGGCCGCACGTCGCCGATCGGCGATGCTCGTCCCCCCACTATCGTCTGCACCGCCGCGTCCGGAGTTCACGGGGTAGACCGGGGAAGCCGGCACCGAGAACCCTGTCGTGGAGAAGGAGAGCGGCGAGGCCTTCATGTCGGACACTCTCGTGCCGCCACCGCCGCCTCCACCGCCGTCTGGGAGACCGCACGGCAAACAGCCGGTGGGTCCGTCGGAGCCGCCGGCCATGGACGAGGCCGAGGCACGGCTGCTTCTCCAAGTCGCCTCGCCGGCGCGCCGCCGTCTTGAGAGGGCGACCTCGGCGCCGCGACCTTGGGAGACCGGCGCTGTCAGCTCGGCAACCCTAGACGCTGAGGCCACAAGCGCCGCGCCCATCGGATGGGTGCGCGGCGGCGGCACTGGGCCACTAAATCAATTGTTCCTGGAAGTCCAGGCGAAGTTGCGGGCCAAAGGCGACGCCCTTCAAGCCTGCACCAGAGCACACCTGGCCGCGCGAACGGCCGTCCGAGTAAGTTTCTTCTCCTTCTTGATTCTTGTTTTTCTCTGTGGGGGCGCGCCAGCGCACCCACTGGGTGTAGTCCCCGAGTTCCGAGCCGGCTGCTGAGCAGGCGGTTCGGAACTCCCTCTGGCGAGTTCCAAACACTAACTTAGTCTTCAATGACTTATTGCAGGAGTATCACAACCTCCGCGCCACTGCCTTCAACCGCAATGTTGAGGAGTTGAGCAAGCGGGCTGCCGACTTGTCGGAAAGCCGGAGTGAGTTCTTCTTCTTCGCGGAGGCGCGCTGGTGCACCCGCAGGCTGTAGTCCCCGAGATTCGGGCCGACTGCTGAGCAGTCGGGCCGGATCTTCCCAGCGATCTTTTTTGCTGCCGACTTATTTTGTCTCTTCTTTCGCTCCTCAGAAGCCAACGCCGTACTTCAGGAGTAGCTAGGCGAGGCCAATACCGCCCGTCATGCCAAGGAGGAGGAGTGTGGCAAGCTCGCCACGGAACGTGACCTGCTGGCGGCGCAGCTAGCCGAGCAGAAGGAGCTGCTCAAGAAGGCGCAGGACGAGCCCGAGAGGAGGGAGACCGCCCTCCTGGCCGAGTTCGAGAGCGCGCGCTCCTCCTGGACTGACAGGAAGGCGATGCCGACCTCCGGCTTCCACGAGATCGAGGATATCGTTGATGGTGAGTTTCTTTCGTTTCTTCGGGCTTCTGGCTATGTGTCAGGCCGACTTATGATTTTTCGACTTGCTTCTTTTTTGTCTTGGCAGACTTCTTCCCTGGTCACTCGCTGGCAGTCCCTCTGGCCATCGAGGCTGCCCGTGAGGCGCGAAGGGCGAACGGTGAGGAGATCGCCGCTAATGCCCCGAGCCATCGATGAGCAGCTTCTGAGTATTGAAGCCCGTCTTCGTCCGGCTAGCCGGCTGATGCGCCGGCTTCAGCGTGCCGGCGCCCAGGCAGTTGCCACCCTATGGCCAGGCACGCCGGCTCTGGGCACCGCCAGCCGAACTGCCGACTGGCTGGAGGTCGCTGCCGACCGTCTTAAGGCCTGGAAGGGCTCCTCGGCCCGGGCCGGAGCACGTCGGGCCTTGGAGTTCGTCAAGGCGTGGTATCCAGGGCTGGACCTGGACCGTCTGGCCGCGTTCCGGTCAGAAGCCCAGGCCGAGCTAGACGCCGTGGAGGGCGCCCTTGTCGAGCGTGCGGCGGCCATTGACGAGTACATGGACACCAGTGTCTTCGTGCCCGAGCGGGCTGAAGGCGGTGAGGAAGTGCCGCCAGAGTGGTTCGGGATGAACCCGGAGTATGGCGAGGACTCGGCGGAGGTGATCAACTCCAGCACCGAGGAGGAGGACGAGGCAGAGGCCGAAGGCGAGGCGGATGTGCCAGAAGACGGAGTAGGCGGCCAGCCTCAGCTCGACCGCGCCTCCAGCAACGAGCCGCGTCGGGAAAAAATGACTGCCGCCGGAGGCGGTCAAACCGAGACCACCCAGCCGACTGCCCCGGCGCCTGACACCGCCGTCACCTCCGATCCTCCGATCCCAGATGCCGTCTCCTGGCTGCCTTTTCCGCCTTTGCTTGTCTGTCTTAAGTAATCTTTTGAGAACTTTGTTAGATTCGAACAATTCCACCCGCGGGGTGTATCTTGAACTTCTATTCGAAGATTCGGCCAAGGGCCTATGTAAATATTAATCTGCTTTCCGTCTTTCCTTGCTTACTGCTCTTTAGGCTTTTCCCTTTGCCGCCTTCCTTTAATCGCTGCCTTGCCAGTCGAACAGCCGCTCTGCGGACTGTCGCTGGGTCAAGTGCTTGGCTACTTTGGGAAGGCAAGTACTTGGCCGTTTAGAGTTTCTTTAGCAAGTCGGATAGAAAGCGACATGCCGACTACCCAAGAGTCGGCCGTCCTTAATAGAGGCTAATAAAGACGGCGAGCCAGCGACTCATGAGTCGGTTTTCCGCTTCAGAAATGCTGGAGGCCGTCTTACGCTATGTTCGTGCTTTTAGGTCCTTAGCCATTTTTCGTGTGGGCGCCCGTTCTTCCTCACTCCTGCCTGCCTCACAGTCACTTTGCGAGCTGCGGATTTGCCAGGAGGCAGATTGGGCACCGCACACTACTTGTATGACTGCGGGAAGCTTCTCATAGCGCAAGGCGGCGAGTCCCCGGACCGACTAGTCTGGCCCGGTGGCAAGCGGCTTGCAATGAAAGTAATGTACTCGGAGGCATAATTCTTATCATACAGATAACAAAAAGGGCAGTCCCCGAGCTCGTCTCGGGGGGCCCAAAGTCTTAGTACTTTAATACAAAGGGGTAGTGTGATACATACTGCATCAACTGTAAAATCTTCGAAGAAGATTTGCATTCCACGGGCGCTCTGTCTCTTTGCCGGAGTCGTCCCTCTTGCGCGCTCGGGGCTTCTGAGCGTCTATCAGATAGTAGGCGTCGTTCCCTAGCACCTTGCTGATGATGAAGGGGCCTTCCCAAGGTGCCGACAACTTGTGCTGGTCGGCTGTTCGCTGGATTAGCCGGAGCACAAGGTCACCTTCTTGGAAAGATCTTGGCCTGACCTTCCTGTTGTAGTATCGACGCAGACTCTGCTGGTAGATGCTGGACCGGCTGAGTGCCAATAGCCGGCCCTCTTCCAGCAGATCGACGCCGTCTTGACGTGCTTCTTCTGCTTCGTCCTCGGTGTACATGGTGACTCGCGGGGAGTCGAACTCTATGTCCGTTGGGATGACGGCTTCGGCGCCATAGACGAGGAAGAATGGTGTGAAGCCGGTTGACTTGTTTGGAGTCGTACGCAGACTCCAGAGGACGGCTGGCAGCTCCTCGAGCCAACAGCCGGCAGATCGTTCCAGCGGTACAACGAGTCGAGGCTTGATGCCGGATAAGATGGGGCCGTTTGCTCGCTCCACCTGGATGTTTGACTGCGGATGGGCAACGGATGCTAAGTCCAGTCGGATGCCCTGTGTCGCGCAAAAACGGGCCAAGGCGCCTTTGGCAAAATTCGTGCCATTGTCGGTGATGATGCTGTGTGGGATGCCGTACCGAGTTGTGATGTCAGCGATGAAGGTCACTTCAGTCGGACCATTCAACTTCTTGATGGGTTTCACCTCCACCCACTTGGTGAACTTGTCCACTGTGACAAGTAGGTGAGTCAAGCCACCTCGTGCCGTCTTGAATGGTCCCACCATGTCCAGGCCCCACACTGCAAAGGGCCAGGCGATGGGGATAGTCTTGAGTGTGGAAGCCGGCTGATGTGGCTTGGAACGAAAAATCTGGCACCCCTTGCACTTTTGGACTAACTCTTTGGCCTCTTCCAGAGCGGTTGGCCAGAAGAAACCGTGCCGGAAGGCTTTGGCGACGAGTGCCCTGGAGGCTGCGTGGTGACCGCACTCGCCTTCATGGATGTCTCTGAGGATTGTCTGGTCTTGTTCTGGCTCGACGCAGCGTTGAAAGACGCCAGTAACGCTGTGCCTAACCAGCTCTCTGTTGACTATGGTGTAAGCTGCTGCTCGGCGTTGCACTTGCCGAGCCAAGATTTCATCAGTTGGCAGCTCTCTATTTACTAAGAATCTGAGGATGGGCTGGGCCCATGAAGGTGCTGCTATTTCTTCAAATGCCACTAGTGCGACTTGGATAAGGGCGGCCGGGCTGGGAGGCGGCGGGTTGGAGTCCGCAGCCGCTTGCTGATTTGACAAAGTCCCGGGGCCGACTTGAGCAGTCCCCGGGCCGAGCTCTGGAGTCTTCGATATTGCTACTGCAGTCCCCGGGCCGGGTTCTGAAGTCCCCGGTGCGGCTTCGACTGTATGTTTCCTGGAGTCGGATCCGTTCTCCTCAGGTGGAGCCGGCACATAGATTGAATCTGATTCGGGTGACGGCTTGATAGAAGGCTTGAGGAGGCGCCGGAGGGCGACACCAGATGGTATTGCCTGGCGAGTGGAGTCGATTCGTGCCAAGGCGTCTGCTTGGTCGTTGTCGTTCCTTGGCACGTGGAGGAAGTCGCACCCCTCGAAGTATCCGCTGAGTTGCTGGACGAGAAAATGGTAGCTCGCCATATTTGCGTCCTTGGCGTCCCAATCGCCAGATGATTGCTGGACCACCAAGTCAGAGTCACCATAACATAGGATCCGGCGAATGCCGAGTTCTTTGGCAAGCCGGAGCCCGTGGATGAGCGCCTCGTACTCGGCCACATTGTTGGAGGCGGCGAAGTGGATCTGTAGTGCATATCTGAGTTTGTCGCCCTTGGGGGAAGTGAGACGACACCGGCTCCCAAGCCGGTGCGCATCTTGGAGCCATCGAAGTGCATCCGCCAATGGGTGGAGTCAGGCGCTGGCGGCAGATACTGGGTCTCGGCCCAGTCGATGAGGAAGTCGGCCAGTGCTTGTGACTTGATAGCGGTGCGGGGCTCGTAGTAGATGGTGTAGGGAGCCAGGTTAATGGCCCATTTGGCCACTCGGCCAGAAGCATCTCGGCTTCCGATGATCTCGGCCAGTGGAGCTGTGCAGACCACGGTAATTGGATGCTCCTGGAAGTAAAGCTTCAATTTCTTGGCGGCAAAATGCACGCCGTAGCACATCTTCTGGTAATGAGGGTAGTTCTACTTGGAGGTCGACAGCACCTCGCTCAAGTAATATACTGGTCTCTGGACAGGTAGCGCCTTGCCTTCCTCCTTGCGCTCGACTACAATGACTGTGTTGACTACTCGGCTGGTGGCGGCAATGTATAGGAGCATGGGCTCTTTGGGAGTCGGAGCCGCCAGCACAGGAGGAGTAGTCAACATCTTCTTTAGCTGGAGAAAAGCCTCGTCCACGTTGGGAGTCCACTCAAAGAAGGTCGTCTTCTTCATGAGCTGATACAAGGGGAGAGCCTTCTCGCCCAGCCGACTAATGAATCGGCTGATGGATGCCAAACAGCCGGTGAACTTCTGCACATCTAACGGTCGTCTGGGTGCTTCCATCCTCTCGATGGCCTTGATCTTCACAGGATTGCACTCTATGCCGCGTTCGGAGACCAGGAAACCGAGGAGCTGGCCGGCTGGTACTCCGAAAACGCACTTCTCTGGGTTGAGCTTGATCTGGAATCAGCGCAGATTCTCAAATGTTTCCTTGAGGTCCTCCAGCAAGGTTCCACACTTCTCCGTCTTCACCACCACGTCATCCACATAGACGTGGGCATTTCTACCGAGTTGCTTCAGGAGGCACTTCTGCATGCAATGCTGAAAGGTGGCGCCGGTGTTTCTCAAACCGAACGTCATGGTCAGGTAGCAGAAGGCTCCAAATGGCGTGATGAAGGCGGTCTTCAGTCTATCAGCCGGGTTCAGCTTGATCTGGTGATATCCTGAATATGCGTCTAGGAAACTCAAGAGCTCGCATCCAGCTGTGGAGTCTATCACCTGATCAATTCTCGGTAGAGCAAATGGGTCCTTGGGGCAGGCTTTGTTGAGACTCGTGTAATCAATGCACATCCGCCACTGCTTGTTCTTCTTCAGCACCAGTACTGGGTTTGCCAGCCACTCTGGAAAAAATACTTCCATGATGAAGCCGGCTGCCAGGAGCCGGGCTATTTCTTCTCCAACAACTCTTCTTTTTTCTTCTGACAGGCGGCGCAAGGGCTGCCTGACGGGCTTCATATCAGATCGGACGTGTAATTTGTGCTCGGCGAATTCCGTCGGGACACCAGGCATGTCCTTGGGGGACCATGCGAAGATGTCGCGATTCTCACGGAGGAAATCGACGAGCTCGCCTTCCTATTTGCTGTCAAGGCCTGTGCCCATGACAGCGTACCTCTTCGGGTGCTCTGGGTCCAACGGTATCTTCTTTGTTTCTCTGGCCGGCTTGAATGATCCTTCTGCTTCCGACTCCTTGGGGTCGGGCGATAACTCAGGCTGCTTGCCAGCCATTGCCACGACCCGATCAAGAAGCCGTTTCTCAGCCGCGATCACCAAGGACTCGGCCAGCCGACTGCTTTTGGCCGCGCAAGCGGACGACTTCCTGTAGTCGCCGGACACGGTTAGGACTCCCTTGGGACTCGGCATCTTCATCTTGAGGTAGGCATAGTGGGGGACCGCCATGAACTTGGCCAAGGCGGGTCGGCCAAGCAGTGCATGATACGGGCTTTCAAGGTCTACCACCTCAAACCAAACTGGCTCTCGTCGGAAATGATCCTTGTCTCCGAAGAGGACATCTATTAGGATCTTGCCGATTGGCGAGCAGGAAAGGCCAGGAACGATTCCGTGGAACACGGTCCGGCTGCTTTGGAGCTATCTTCGCTTGATTCCCAATTTCTCCATTGTATCCTTGTACAGGATGTTGATACTGCTGCCTCCGTCTATCAGTACCCGCAAAAAGCGAGCGGCCCATCTATCTGTGGCGAGCGTGGCGCTTAAGACCAAGGCGTAGGAGCCTGGACTCGGCATCACCTCTGGGTGATCAGCTCTGCTCCAACTGATAGGCTTCTCGGACCAATGCATGAACTCTGGAGGGCTTGATGCAACCGCATTCACTTCTTGCTGCTATTGGCGCCTGCTGCGCCGGTCATCCGCTACACTGGTGAACACCACATAGGCTCCGTGCTCATCTGGGAACTGGTCTTGTCTTGCGCCGACTGGCCTGACGGCCGGCTGCTGGGGCGACGGTGGAGGAGACGGCCCAGCAGGAGCGGGAGGGAGCAGGCCGTCCCCCTTGGCGATTCTGGTCAGCTAGTGGCATTTCCTAGTGGTGTGGTTTGATGGCTTTGCACCGCTGTGAAACTTGCAGGGACCATCTAGAGTTTGTTCGTAGGAGAAAGCCGGCAGCCAGTTGGACTTGCCGCCCTTCTGCCGGTTCACCGGAGGCGGTCCCTCCAATTGCTGGTCCTCTGCTGTTGCCGCCAACTGGAGTCTCCAGCCAGAGTTCTTGGAGCCTGGGGGGTGACTTTGCCAGTTGTGCTGACCCGAATCTCCGCCTTCATGGAGGAGTCGGCCATGGCGTACTTGTCCGCTGTGATCAGCAGCTCATCGAGGGTCTCCGGCTCGTCGCAGAGGAGCTTGTGCTTGAGGAGGGTGCCTTCTCTGCACCCGACAGTAAAGTACTCGATGGACTGCACCTCATGCACGCCCTCGCAGGAGTTCCGGAGTTCGCCCCAGCGCGTGAGGTAGTCGCGAGTAGACTCGTCAGGGCCTTGTACGCACAAGGAGAGCTGGCGTGGCTTGGGAGGTCGCTTGTACGTGCTCGTGAAGTTGCGGACGAAAGCCTCGGTGAAGTCGACCCAGCTATTGATGCTGCGAGGCTTCAGACTGTTCAACCATGTCCAGGCCGAGTCCTGGAGCATGAGCGGGACGTATCTTACGGCAACACGCTTGTTGCCGTTCGCTATGTTGATGGCTGTGGAGTAGTCGATCAGCCAATCTTTCAGCTTCACGGTGCCGGTATATTTGGGCATGTCTCGGGGGAGAGTGAACCCTTTGGGAAAGGGCTCGTCCCGGATGCGGGGTCCAAAGAAGGGGGGACCCAACTCGTCTTCTTCTTCCAGCGCCAGGGATCGGTGGAGTCGGTCGATCTGGTGGCGGGCGTCGTTCTCTCTGACTTCCTCTCGGCGGCCAAGGCGGTCGCCGAGAGTCGGATGTTCCACGGGCGGCAGGGAGACTCGCCTTTCTCTGTGAGGAGGGGGAGGCAGGTAGTCGTCCCGCCGTTCCACCGCTTTGGGCGGCCGTCTTGGTCGCGCTCGATGGTGATGTGAGTCCGACTGCAGCTGACAGCTGGCTCCTTGTCCTTCTTCCCACGGCCCCCGCCAGTCGGTGTCTGAGACGTCGCACCTTGGTCTCGGCGAGGCGGTGGGTCGTCGTTTTGGCGCTGAGGCGCCTCGGTGCAGCAGCCGGCATCATTCTGCGCGGCAGCCGCGTCGAGGAGCTGCTGAACTCGCTCCGTCATTATGCGGCGCTCTTTGCCTTCGAAGTTGTCGAGCTCGTCTGCCGCCGCCTGGGCGGCACGGATATTCTCTGCGGGCGTGGCATACACAGGGCAATTAGCCCCGAAGAGGTTGGCGATTGCCGCGCCGTGCTGTCGGACCGCGCCTAGGCGGCTAGGCCCGGTCGGGGCCGGCGAGCCGCCTACGGCGCGATCCATCTCGCGTTGGTAAGCTTCTGACAAGCGCCTCATGCTTGCCAGCTTCTTCGCGCCCTCGATGAGCTGAAGGCGGAGCGCCTCCAGCGTCCCGGCGTCGGCGTCTTCTGGAATCGGCGCTGCAAGGTCTCGCAGGGCCGCGTCAAACGGGTCGTGCGCTCCTTCGCCGGAGCGCTCGCCGTGCTCGAGGACGAGGACCTCAGTGACGGTGCTTCCGCCGCTCCCCGCGTACGAGAGCGGCTCGTCGTAGACCACCACGTTGATGGGGAACGCGTCAGGCTCGCCGGTGACGTGGAGTTGGTCGAGGTGGCCCGCAAAGAGGCTCTCGGGGCCACTCGTGCCTGCGTCGAGCGCAGGCTCATCAGAGAGGCGAACCTCGCTGATAAGATCGGCGAGGTAGCTGGCCGCATAGGCGATTTTAGCGCCGTGCAGCGCGTTGGCACAGACTCCGTCCGGCATGCCGGGCAGGCTGTGCTCACCGGGGAGGAATAGGGTTCCCGTCTAGAGCAGATCTCCGGACGACGGTGCACCTCGCCCCATGGTGGGCGCCAAATGTCGGGGGTTGGATAGGACATATGCCAAAGGATGGCTTATCATGGTGGGAGCGAGTAGAACGTCGCCGGTGCCTGGAAGCGGGATGAGGCGAAGACATGCACGCCGGCGGAACTTACCCAGCTTTGGGGCTCTCCTAGGAGATAACACCCCTACTGCTGCTCTGCGGGGTCTCCGCATGATCACTAAAGCAAAGTGGTTACAATGGTGCTCCTGGAGCTGTTTCGGGAGGTAGGAGAGGGCAAGGCTAGCTCTCTCTTCCTTGGGCTATCTGGTCTATCTCTCTCTAGGTCCTAACCCTTTGCATGGGTGCCCCGGGGGGTTTATATAGGCCTACCCCCCCGGGGGTACAATAGTAATCCGGCTGGGCGCGGGTCCCAGTCGTCTGTCTCTCAGGCCGCCGTCCTTCCCGCCGGCTTCTGGGGGCCGCCGACTGGCGGGTCCCGCGGACAGGCTTGATACTGTAGCGGCACTCCTGATGACGCAGGCTCGGTCATCGGGTCGTGGCAACAGTGCCGTCCTCTATCGGGCGATCACTGTCGCCATTCCCCATCTTATCTGGTTAATGGCTCGTGGGGCCCGGGGAGGAGTCGGCCGACTCCAGGGAGGCCGACTCCCACAGGTCCGTCTTTGGGTTGCCCAGGCCGCCTTCGGCCCACCCACTGATAGGTGGCCCCGCCGCCTTCGGGTCGTACAAGCTGGCGTCGTGGACACAGTGTACTGCGCTCTATGGCTGAGGTCAGGGCAGGCATGGCAATAGTGCCGTATCTCGCCGGAGATCTTCCAGCGATACGGCTCACTGCAGCCATGCCGACCCTTCGTAAGCAGGGGGAATGGCCATGCCGTGACCGTACCCCGCGTCGTACTTCGAGATGAGGGAGGATTCATGGGCCGACTCTCCATAGTCGGCCTCTCTGGAGGTCGCCAGCTTGGAGTCGGCTTTTCTGGGAGTCACCGTCTGGGACTCGGCATATTTTGGAGTCGCTCCTGGGACTCGTCCTAAGGGGCGCGGCCTGCCCCGATGTCTTGAAATGTCTTGGGGCTCGGGTTAGCCTACCCGTGGCCCATTACTCCGACATGATGTGATCCCGTTATCAAATGACAACTCATGTCCATGGTTAGGAATCCTTAACCATCTTTGATCAACGAGCTAGTCTATTAGAGGCTTACTAGGGACACGATATTTGTTTATGTATTCACACATGTGTTTATGTTTCCAATCAATACAATTCTAGCATGAATAATAAACCTTTATCAGGAACAAGGAAATATAAAATAACAACTTTATTATTGCCTCTAGGGCATATTTCCTTCAGTCTCCCACTTGCACTAGAGTCAATAATCTAGTTCACATCGTCATGTGATTAACACCCATAGTTCACATCGCCATGTGACAAATAGCCAAAGAGTATACTAGAGTCAATAATCTAGTTCACATCGCTATGTGATTAACACCCAAAGAGTACTAAGGTGTGATCTAAAGGAAATATGCCCTAGAAGCAATAATAAAGTTATTATTTATTTCCTTATATCATGATAAATGTTTATTATTCATGCTAGAATTGTATTAACCGGAAACATAATACATGTGTGAATACATAGACAAACATACTGTCACTAGTATGTCTCTACTTGACTAGCTCGTTGATCAAAGATGGTTATGTTTCCTAGCCATAGACAAAGAGTTGTCATTTGATTAACGGGATCACATCATTAGGAGAATGATGTGATTGACTTGACCCATTCCGTTAGCTTAGCACTTGATCGTTTAGTATGTTGCTATTGCTTTCTTCATGACTTATACATGTTCCTATGACTATGAGATTATGCAACTCCCGTTTACCGGAGGAACACTTTATGTGCTACCAAACGTCACAACGTAACTGGATGATTATAAAGGTGCTCTACAGGTATCTCCAAAGCTACTTGTTGGGTTGACGTATTTCGAGATTAGGATTTGTTACTCCGATTGTCGGAGAGGTATGTCTGGTCCCACTCGGTAATGCACATCACTATAAGCCTTGCAAGCATTGCAACTAATGAGTTAGTTGCGGGATGATGTATTACGGAACGAGTAAAGAGACTTGCCGGTAACGAGATTGAACTAGGTATTGAGATACCGACGATCGAATCTCGGGCAAGTAACATACCGATGACAAAGGGAACAACGTATGTTGTTATGCGGTTTGACCGATAAAGATCTTTGTAGAATATGTGGGAGCCAATATGAGTATCCAGGTTCCGCTATTGGTTATTGACCGGAGACGTGTCTCGGTCATGTCTACATAGTTCTCGAACCCGTAGGGTCCGCACGCTTAAAGTTCGATGATGGTTATATTACGAGTTTATGTGTTTTGATATACTGAAGGTAGTTCGAAGTCCCGGATGAGATCGGGGACATGACGAGGAGTCCCGAAATGGTTGAGACGTAAAGAGTGATATATTGGACGGCTATATTCGGACTTCGGAAAGGTTCCGAGTGATTCGGGTATTTTTCGGAGTTCCGGAGAGTTACGGGAATTCGCCCGGAATATATGGGCCTTATTGGGCCATACGGGAATAGAGGAGAGAGGCCAAAAGGAAGGAGGCGCGCGCCCCCCTCTGGTCCGAATTGGACAAGGGGTGCAGCCCCCTTTTCCTTCTCCCTCTCCCCCTATTTCCTTCTCTCCTACTCCGGAAAGGAAAGGGGAATCCTACTAGGACTTGGGAGTCCTAGTAGGACTCCCCACACTTGGCGCGCCCCCTTTAGGGCCGGCCTCTCCCTCCCTCCTTTATATACGGGGGCAGGGGGCACCTCTAGACACAACAATTGATCATTTATCTCTTAGCCGTGTGCGGTGCCCCCCTCCACCATAGTCATCCTCGATAATATCATAGCGGTGCTTAGGAGAAGCCCTGCGATGGTAGAACATCATCATCGTCACCATGTCGTCGTGCTGACAGAACTCTCCCTCGACACTCGGCTGGATCGGAGTTCGAGGGACGTCATCAAGCTGAACGTGTGCAAGAACTCGAAGGTGTCGTGCTTTCGGTGCTTGATCGGTTGGGCCGTGAAGACGTATGACTACATCAACCGCGTTGTGCTAACACTTCCGCTTACGGTCTACGAGGGTACATGGACAACAATCTTCCCTCTCGTTGCTATGCATCACCATGATCTTGCGTGTGCGTAGGAAATTTTTTGAAATTACTACGTTCCCCAACAGTGGCATCCGAGCCTGGTTTTATGCGTAGATGTTATATGCACGAGTAGAACATAAGTGAGTTGTGGGTGATACAAGTCATACTGCTTACCAGCATGTCATACTTTGGTTCGGCGGTATTGTTGGATGAAGCGGCCTGGACCGACATTACGCGTACGCTTACGCGAGACTGGTTTTACCGCCGTGCTTTGCACACAGGTGACTAGCGGGTGTCAGATTCTCCAACTTTAGTTGAACCAAGTGTGGCTACGCCCGGTCCTTGAGAAGGTTAAAACAACACTAACTTGACGAACTATTGTTGTGGTTTTGATGCGTAGGTAAGAACGGTTCTTGCTCATCCCGTAGCAGCCACGTAAAACTTGCAACAACAAAGTAGAGGACGTCTAACTTGTCTTTGCAGGGCATGTTGTGATGTGATATGGTCAAGGCATGATGCTATATTTTATTGTATGAGATGATCATGTTTTGTAGCCGAGTTATCGGCAACTGGCAGGAGCCATATGGTTGTCGCTTTATTGTATGCAATGCAATCGCCCTGTAATTGCTTTACTTTATCACTAAGCGGTAGCGATAGTCATAGAAGCAATAGTTGGCGAGACGACAACGATGCTACGATGGAGATAAAGGTGTCGCGCTGGTGACGATGGTGATCATGACGGTGCTTCAGAGATGGAGATCACAAGCACAAGATGATGATGGCCATATCATATCACTTATATTGATTGCATGTGATGTTTATCTTTTATGCATCTTATCTTGCTTTGATTGACGGTAGCATTATAAGATGATCTCTCACTAAATTTCAAGATAAAAGTGTTCTCCCTGAGTATGCACCGTTGCCAAAGTTCGTCGTGCCCAGAAACCACGTGATTATCGGGTGTGATAAGCTCTACGTCCATCTACAACGGGTGCAAGCCAGTTCTGCACACGCAGAATACTCAGGTTAAACTTGACGAGCCTAGCATATGAAGATATGGCCTCGGAACACTGAGACCGAAAGGTCGAGCGTGAATCATATAGTAGATATGATCAACATAGTGATGTTCACCATTGAAAACTACTCCATTTCACGTGATGATCGGTTATGGTTTAGTTGATTTGGATCACGTGATCACTTAGATGATTAGAGAGATGTCTATCTAAGTGGGAGTTCTTAAGTAATATGATTAATTGAACTTAAATTTATCATGAACTTAGTCCTGGTAGTATTTTGCAAATTATGTTGTAGATCAATAGCTCGTGTTGTTGCTTTCATATGTTTATTTTTATATGTTCATAGAGAAAACTGTGTTGAAAGATGTTAGTAGCAATGATGCGGATTGGATCTGTGATATGAGGATTGTCCTCATTGTTGCACAGAAGAATTATGTCCTTGATGCACCGCTAGGTGACGGACGTATTGCATGAGTAGATGCAGACGTTATGAACATTTGGCTAGCTCAATATGATGACTACTTGATAGTTTAGTGCACCATGCTTAACGGCTTAGAAACGGGAGTTCAAAGATATTTTGAACGTCATGGGCCATATGAGATGTTCCAGGAGTTGAAGTTAATATTTCAAGCAAATATCCGAGTTGAGAGATATGAAGTCTCCAACAAGTTCTATAGCTAAAAGATGGAGGAGAATTGCTCAACTAGTGAGCATGTGCTCAGATTGTCTGGGTACTACAATCGCTTGAATCAGGTGGGAGTTAATATTCCAGATAAGATAGTGATTGACAGAGTTCTCTAGTCACCATCACCAAGTTAGTAGAACTTCGTGATGAAGTATAGTATGCAAAGGATGACGAAAATGATTCCCGAGCTCTTCGCGTTGTTGAAATCAACGAAGGTAGAAATCAAGAAAGAGCATCAAGTGTTGATGATTGACAAGACCACTAGTTTCAATAAAAGGGCAAAGGGAAAGAAAGGGAACTTCAAGTAGAATGACAAGCAAGTTTTCACTCCCGCGAAGAAGCCCAAAGCTGTACCAAAGCCTGAAACTGAGTGCTTACACTACAAAGGAAATGGTCACTGGAAACGGAAATGCCCTGAATATTTGGTGGATAAGAAGGATGGCAAAGTGAACAAGGGTATATTTGATATACAGGTTATTGATGTGTGCCTTACTAGTGTTCATAGTAGCCCGTAAGTATTTGATACTTGTTCGGTTGCTAAGATTAGTAACTCGAAACAGGAGTTACATAATAAACAGAGACTAGTTAAGGGGAAGTGACGATGAGTGTTGGAAGTAGTTCCAAGATTGATATGATCATCATCGCACACTCCCTATACTTTCGGGATTAGTGTTAAACCTAAATAAACGTTATTTGGCGTTTGCGTTGAGCATGAATATGATTTGATCATGTTTTTGCAATACGGTTATTCATTTAAAGTCAGAGAATAATTGTTGTTCTGTTTACATGAATAAAACCTTCGATGGTCATACACCCAATTAAATAGTTTATTGGATCTCGATCGTAGTGATACACAAATTCATAATATTGATGCCAAAATATGCAAAGTTGATAATGATAGTGCAACTTATTTGTGGCACTGCCGTTTGGGTCATATCAGCGTAAAGCGCATGAAGAAACTCCATAAAGATGGACTTTTGGAATCACTTGGTTATGAATCATTTGATGCTTCTGAACCGTGCCTTTTGGGCAAGATGACTAAAACTCCGTTCTCTAGAACAATAGAACGAGCTACTGACTTGTTGGAAATAATACATACCATGTATGCAGTCCAATGAGTGTTGATGCTCGTGGCAGGTATCGTTATTTTCTGACCTTCACAGATGATTTGAGCAGATATGAGTATATCTACTTAATGAAACACAAATCTGAAACATTTGAAAAGTTCAAAGAATTTCAGAGTGAAGTGGAGAATCATCATAACAAGAAAATAAAGTTTCTACAATCTGATCGTAGAGGAGAATATTTGAGTTACGAGTTTGGCCTTCATTTAAAAAACAATGTGGAATAGTTTCACAGCTCACGCCACATGGAACACCACAGCGTAATGGTGTGTCTGAACGTAGTAACCGCACTTTATTGGATATGGTGCGATCAATGATGTCTCTTACCAATTTACCAATATCATTTTAGGGTTATGCATTAGAGATAGCTGCATTTACGTTAAAATAGAGCACCATCTAAATCCGTTGAGATGACACCGTATGAACTATGGTTTAGCAATACACCTAAGCTGTTGTTTGTTAAAGTTTGGAGTTGCGATGCTTATGTGAAAAAGTTTCAACCTGATAAGCTCGAGCCCAAATCGGAGAAATGCATCTTCATAGGATACCCAAAGGAGACTGTTAGGTACACCTTCTAATCACAGATCCGAAGGAAAAATATTCGTTGCTAAGAATGGATCCTTTCTAGAGAAGGAGTTTCTCTCGAAAGAAGTGAGTAGGAGAAAAGTAGAACTTGATGAGGTAATAGTACCTTCTCCCGAATTGGAAAATAGTTCATCACTGAAATCAGTTCCAGTGATGCCTACACCAATTAGTGAGGAAGCTAATGATGATGATCATGAAACTTCAAATCAAGTTACTATAGAACCTCGTAGGTCTTCCAAAGTATAGTCCGCACCAGAGTGGTACGGTAATCCTATTCTGAAAGTCATGTTACTAGACCATGATAAACCTACGAACTATGAGGAAGCGATGATGAGCCCAGATTCTGCGAAACGGTTTGAGGCCATGAAATCTGAGATGGGATCCATGTATGAGAACAAAGTGTGGACTTTGGTGGACTTGCCCGATGATCGGCAAGCCATAGATAAATGGATCTTCAAGAGGAAGACGGACATTGATAATAGTGTTACTATATACAAAGCTCGACTTATTGTGAAAGGTTTTCGACAAGTTCAAGGGGTTGACTACGATGAGACCTTCTCACCCGTAGCGATGCTTAAGTCTGTCCGAATCATGTTAGTAATTGCCGCATTTATGATTATGAAATTTGGCAAATGGATGTCAAAACTGCATTCCTGAATGGATTTCTGGAAGAAGAGTTGTATATGATGCAACCATAAGGTTCTGTCGATCCAAAAGGTGCTAACAAAGTGTGCAAGCTCCAGAGATCCATTTATGTACTGGTGCAAGCCTCTCGGAGTTGGAATAAACGCTTTGAGAGTGTGATCAAAGCATATGGTTTTATACAGACTTCTAGAGAAGCCTGTATGTACAAGAAAGTGAGTGGGAGCTCTGTAGCATTTCTGATAAGTATATGTGAGTGACATATTGTTGATCAGAAATGATGTAAATTTTTCTAGAAAGCATAAAGAAGTGTTTGAAAGGCGTTCTTTAAAAGAAATACCTCAGTAAAGCTACTTACATATTGAGCATCAAGATCTATTGTGATAGATCAAGACGCTTGATAAGATTTTCAATGATTACGTACCTTGACAAGATTTTGAAGTAGTTCAAGATGGAGCAGTCAAAGAAAGAGTTCTTGCCTATGTTGCAAAGGTATGAAATTGAGTAAGACTCAAATCCCGACCACGGCAGAAAATAGAAAGAGAATGAAAGTCATTCCCTATGCCTCAGTCATAGGTTCTATAAAAGTATGCCATGCTATGGACCAGACCTATTGTATACTATGCCCTGGTTTGGCAAGGGAGTACAATGGTGATCTAGGAGTAGATCACTGGACATTGGTCAAAATTATCCTTAGTGGAATAAGGATATGTTTCTCGATTATGGAGGTGACAAGAGGTTCGTCGTAAAGGGTTACGTTGATGCAAGATTTGACACTGATCCAGATGACTCTAAGTCTCAATCTGGATACATATTGAAAGTGGGAGCAATTAGCTAGAGTAGCTCCGTACATAGCATTGTAGACAAAGAATATTTTTGCAAAATACATACGGCTCTGAATATCACAGACCCGTTGACTAAACTTCTCTTACGAGCAAAACATGATCATACCTTAGTACTGTTTGGGTGTTAATCACATAACGACGTGAACTAGATTATTGACTCTAGTAAACCCTTCGGGTGTTGGTCACATGACGATGTGATCTATGGGTATTAATCAAATACAGATGTGAATATTGGTGTTAAATCACATGGTGATGTGAACTAGATTATTGACTCTAGTGCAAGTGGGAGACCGAAGGAAATATGCCCTAGAGGCAATAATAAAGTTATTATTTATTTCCTTATATCATGATAAATGTTTATTATTCGTGCTAGAATTGTATTAACCAGAAATATAATACATGTGTGAATACCTAGACAAACATAGTGTCACTAGTATGCCTCTACTTGAGTAGCTCGTTGATCAAAGATGGTTATGTTTCCTAGCCATAGACAAAGAGTTGTCATTTGATTAACGGGATCACATCATTAGGAGAATGATGTGATTGACTTGACCCATTCCGTTAGCTTAGCACTTGATCGTTCAGTATGTTGCTATTGCTTTCTTCATGACTTATACATGTTCCTATGACTATGAGATTATGCAACTCCCGTTTATCGGAGGAACACTTTGTGTGCTACCAAACGTCACAACATAACTGGGTGATTATAAAGGTGCTCTACAGGTGTCTCCAAAGGTACTTGTTGGGTTGGCGTATTTTGAGATTAGGATTTGTCACTCCGATTGTCGGAGAGGTATCTCTGGGCCCACTCGGTAATGCACATCACTATAAGCCTTGCAAGCATTGCAACTAATGAGTTAGTTGCAGGATGATGTATTACGGAACGAGTAAAGAGACTTGCCGGTAACGAGATTGAACTAGGTATTGAGATACCGACGATCGAATCTCGGGCAAGTAACATACCGATGACAAAGGGAACAACGTATGTTGTTATGCGGTTTGACCGATAAAGATCTTTGTAGAATATGTGGGAGCCAATATGAGCATCCAGGTTCCGCTATTGGTTATTGACCGGAGACGTGTCTCGGTCATGTCTACATAGTTCTCGAGCCCGTAGGGTCCGCACGCTTAAAGTTCAATGACGGTTATATTATGAGTTTATGTGTTTTGTTGTACCGAAGGTAGTTTGGGGTCCCGGATGAGATCGGGGACATGACGAGAAGTCTTGAAATGGTCGAGACGTAAAGATTGATATATTGGACGACTATATTCGGACTTCGGAAAGGTTCCGAGTGATTCGGGTATTTTTCGGAGTACCGAAGAGTTACGGGAATTCACCGGGGAGTATATGGGCCTTATTGGGCCATATGGGAATAGAGGAGAGAGGCCAAAAGGAAGGAGGCGCGCGCCCTCCCTGTGGTCCGAATTGGACAAGGGGTGCAGCCCCCTTTTCCTTCTCCCCTCCCCCTCTTTCCTTCTCTCCTACTCCGGAAAGGAAAGGGGAATCCTACTGTAGGACTCCCCACACCTGGCGCGCCCCCTCTAGGGCCGGCCTCTCCCTCCCTCCTTTATATACGGGGCAGGGGGAACCTCTAGACACAATGATACGTCTCCGTCGTATCTATAATTTTTGATTGTTCCATGCCAATATTCTTCAACTTTCATATACTTTTGACAACTTTTTATATTATTTTTGGGTCTAACATATTGATCCAGTGCCCAGTGTCAGTTCCTGTCTGTTGCATGTTTTTTGTTTCGCAGAAACCCAATATCAAACGGGGTCCAAACGGGATAAAACCAGACGGAGAATTATTTTGGAATATTTGTGATTGTTGGTAAGTAAAATCAACGCGAGACGGTGCCCGAGGGGGCCAGGAGACAGGGGGCGCGCCCCAGGGAGGCAGACACGCCCTGGATTCTCCTGGTCACCCCGTAAGGCAGTTGACGCCCTTCTTTTGCCACAAGAAAGCTAATTTCACGAGAAAAATCTGGGCGCAAGATTCACCCCAATCGGAGTTATGGATCTCCGGATATAAAAGAAACGGTGAAGGGGAAGAATCTGAGAACGCAGAAACAGAGAGATAGATCCAATCTCGGAGGGTCTCTCGCCCCTCCCACGCCATGGGAGCCAAGGACTAGAGGGGAAACCCTTCTCCCATCTAGGGAGAAGTTCAAGGAAGAAGAAGAAGAATGGGGGCTCTCTCCCCCTTGCTTCCGGTGGCGCCAGAACGCCGCCGGGGGCCATCATCATCATCACCGCGATCTTCACCAACACCTCCACCATCTTCACCAACATCTCCATCACCTTCCCCCCTCTATCTACAGCGGTCCACTCTCCCGCAACCCGTTGTACCCTCTAATTGAACATGGTGCTTTATGCTTCATATTATTTTCCAATGATGTGTTGCCATCCTATGATGTCTGGGTAGATTTTCATTGTCCTATCGGCGATTGATGAATTGCTATGAGTGGTTTGAGTTGCATGTTTTATTATTGGTGCTGTCCTATTGTGCCCTCTGTGTCGCGCAAGCGTTAAGGATTCCCGCTGTAGGGTTTGCAATATGTTTATGGTTTGCTTATGGTGGGTGGCGTGAGTGACAGAAGCACAGACCCAGGTAAGTAGTTTGTTTGCGTATGGGATAAAGGGGACTTGATACTTTAATGCTATGGTTGGGTTTTACCTTAATGAATCTTTAGTATTTGCGGATGCTTGCTAGAGTTCCAATCATAAGTGCATATGATCCAAGTAGAGAAAGTATGTTAGCTTATGCCTCTCCCTGAAATAGAATTGCAATAGTGATTACCGGTCTAGTAACATAGTCAATTGCTTAGGGACAATTTCACAACTCCTACCACCGCTTTTCCATACTCGTTATATTTACTTTATTGTATCGTTATCTAAACAGCCCCTAGCTTTTATTTACACGTTCTTTATTATCTTGCAAACCTATCCGACAACACCTACAAAGTACTTCTAGTTTCATACTTGTTCTAGGTAAAGCGAATGTCAAGCGTGCGTAGTGTCGTATCAGTGGCCGATAGGACTTGAGAGAGTATTTATTCTACCTTTAGCTCCTCATTGGGTTCGACACTCTTACTTATCGAAAGAGGCTACAACTATCCCGTATACTTGCGGGTTACCAAGACCTTTTTCTGGCACCGTTGCCGGGGAGTCGTAGCGTGGGGCGAATAATCTCATGTGTGCTTGTTTGCTTTATCACTAAGTAATTTTTATTTGCTATTCTAAGTTGTTCTCTATCTTTAATTATGGATATGGAACGCAAAATACCAAAAAAATTAGGTGTACTTGCTACTCATGGAGATGGGGTAACTCCTAAAACCCTCGATTCTCATTATGTGAAAGATATTATGTACTACTTTGATAATCCTGAGAAAACCCCATTCAACTTTATAATGGGAGACACGTTGAATCAACGTGAATACTTTAGGCATTATCACTCGACACAAAAAGGGAAACTATTATGGGACCAATTTATTGTGTTGCGTTGGTATGCCCGGGATCTATGCTTGAGATATGATATTACTTGTTGCTCTAGGATGAAGGCTCCACACCTTCCCTTTTCATGCAAATTTAATGATAATGAAACCTTAGCTTCTTATGCTAATGGTATATATGATTACTATGATGTGGAACAAATAGAAGATTGTTTTGCTTTTAAGGCTGCTTATGAAATTGAATATTTGTTTGAAAAGTATGAAGCTTTAGATGATGATGTTTATAGGCCTGAAAATCTTGCTATACTTAGATATTGCTATGAAAATTATGAATACAATTACTATATTAATGCATTTATTGAAAAAGTCTCCGTTGTCCAAGAAGAGACTAATATTTTGCAGGAAGCTATGGAAGAAGAAATTGATGAAACTGTGAGCTCATTGGATGGAAAAGATGATGAGGAGAGCGAAGAACAAAAGGAGGAAGAGCGGATTGATCACCCGTGCCCACCTTCTAATGAGAGTAACTCTTCAACTCATACATTGTTGAATTCCCCTTCGTGCTTACCGAAGGATGATTGCTATGATGATTGTTATGATCCCGTTGATTCTCTTGAAATATCCCTTTTTGATGATGCTTGCTATTCTTGTGGCCAAGATGCCAATATGAATTGTGCTTATGGAGATGAACTTGATATAGTTCCTTATGTTAAACATGAAATTGTTGCTATTGCACCCACGCATGATAGTCCTATTATCTTTTTGAATTCTCCCTACTACACTTTATCGAAGAAGTTTGTGTTTATTAAGGATTATATTGATGGGTTCCCTTTTACCATTGCACATGATGATTTTGATAGATATAATATGCATGTGCTTTCTGCTCCTACTTGCAATTATTATGAAAGAGGAACTACATCTCCGCCTCTTTATGTTTCCAACACGATAGAATTGCAAGAAACTGCTTATACTATGCATTGGCCTTTACTATGTGTGCATGAATTGTTCTTTTATGACATGCCGATGCGTAGGAAGAGAGTTAGACTTTGTTGTTGCTTGATATATGTTACTTTGTGCTCACTACTAAATTACAAATCATTGTTAATTAAAATTGGCTTTGATATACCTTGGGATTCGGGTGGATTCGTTACTTGAGCACTAAATGCCTAGCTTAATGGCTTTAAAGAAAGCGCTTCCAGGGAGACAACCCGGAAGTTTTAAAAAGTCATTTATTTCTATTGAGTGCTTTTTTATAGTTTAAAAACAAAAAAATAAAGAGGGAAACCTAAAAACTTTTCAGAAAAGGAAAGTGAAAGTGAGAAAGACAAGCATTGTTGAAGTGGGAGAGCTCCTTGAACTTTGTTCACGCTCACAGAAACTTTGTGAATCTTGATTAGAGAAACTTTTCATCAAAAATAATTATCCCCTTGTACAATTCCATTGTATTATAAAAATAATGTGCCAAGGTTTTCCTTTAGGATGTTTACAATGCTTGTTCGTTCGTACGGTGCAGGACAGAAACTTTGGCTGTAGTGTGCGATTTTACATTTTTAACTGGAACGTCATTTGGTTCTTATTCCTTTTGAACTGTATTTCTGTACAACTTTTTTTATTTTTCCTAATTTTTGTAGAGTTTTTGGGGTACCAGAAGTATGGTGAATGTTCAGATTGCTACAGACTGTTCTGTTTTTGACAGATTCTGTTTTTGATGCATAGTTTGCTTGTTTTGATGAATCTATCAATTTATATTAGTGGATTAAGCCATGGAAAAGTTATATTACAGTAGAAACAATTCAAAAACAAAATATGAATTGGTTTGCAACAGTACTTAGAGTGGTGATTTGCTTTATTATACTAACGGATCTTACCGAGTTTTCTGTTGAAGTTTTGTGTGGATGAAGTGTCTAAACGAGGAGGTCTCGATATGAGGAAAAGGAAGAGAGGCAAGAGCTCAAGCTTGGGGATGCCCGAGGCACCCCAAGTAAATATTCAAGGAGACTCAAGCGTCTAAGCTTGGGGATGTCCCGGAAGGCATCCCCTCTTTCTTCAACTAGCATCGGTATGTTTTCGTATTCGTTTCGTTTATGCGATATGTGCAAGTCTTGGAGCGTCTTTTGCATTTAGTTTTCACTTTTCTTTTATGCACCATGCTGGTATGAGATAGTCCTTGGTTGATTTATAGAATGCTCATTGCACTTCACTTAAATCTTTTGAGTATGGCTTTATAGAATGCTTCATGTGCTTCACTTATATCATTTGAAGTTTGGATTGCCTGTTTCTCTTCACATAGAAAACCACCATTTGTAGAATGATCTTTTGCTTCACTTATATTTGTTAGAGCGTGGGCATATCTTTTGTAGAAAGAATTAAACTCTCTTGCTTCACTTATATCAATTTAGAGAGATTACAGGAATTTGTCATTCACATGGTTAGTCATAAAATCCTACATAAACTTGTAGATCGCTGAATATGATATGTTTGATTCCTTGCAATAGTTTTGCGATATAAAGATGGTGATATTAGAGTCATGCTAGTGGGTGGTTGTGGATTGTAGAGACACTTGTGTTGAGGTTTGCAAGTCCCATAGCATGCACGTATGGTAACCGTTGTGTGACTAATTTGAAGCATGGGGTGTTTCTTTGATTGTCTTCCTTATGAGTGGCGGTCGGGGACGACCATGGTCTTTTCCTACCAATCTATCCCCCTAGGGGCATGCGTAGTAGCACTTTGCTCCAAGGGCTAATAAACTTTTGCAATAAGTATATGAGTTCTTTATGACTAATGTAAGTCCATGGATTATACGCACTTTTACCTTTCCATCATTGATAGCCTCTTCGGTACCGTGCATTGCCCTTTCTCACCTCGAGAGTTGGTGCAAACTTCGCCGGTGCATCCAAACCCCGTGATATGATACGCTCTATCACACATAAGCCTCGTTATATCTTCCCCAAATCAGCCACCATACTACCTATTATGGCATTTCCATAGCCATTCCGAGATATATTGCCATGCAACTTTCATCATCATCATATACATGACTTGAGCATTCATTGTCATATTGCTTTGCATGATCATAAGATAGCTAGCATGATGTTTTCATGGCTTGTCCATTTTTTGATGTCATTGCTATGCTAGATCATTGCACATCCCGGTACACCGCCGAAGCATTCATATAGAGTCATATCCTTGTTCTAGTATCGAGTTGTAATATTGGGTTGTAAGTAAATAAAAGTGTGATGATCATCATTGTAGAGCATTGCCCCAGAAAAAAAAGAAAAAAAAAGAAAAAAAGGAAAGGCCAAAGAAGCCTAAATAAAAAGGGGGGCCAAAGAAGCCCACCCAAAAAGAAAAAAAGAAAAAAAGAAAAAAAAGAAGAAGAAAAGGGGCAATGTTACTATCCTTTTTCCACACTTGTGCTTCAGAGTAGCACCATGTTCTTCATATAGAGAGTCTCCTATGTTATCACTTTCATATACTAGTGGAAATTTTCATTATAGAACTTGGCTTGTATATTCCAACGATGGGCTTCCTCAAATGCCCTAGGTCTTCATGAGCAAGCAAGTTGGATGCACATCCACTTAGTTTCTTTTGTTGAGCTTTCATACAGTTATAGCTCTTAGTGCATCCATTGCATGGCAATCCCTACTCCTTGCATTGACATCAATTGATGGGCATCTCCATAGCCCGTTGATTACCCGCATCGATGTGAGTGTCAGGACCCCGACTCGATGTCACATCGATCTAGCTGGTAACACCTCATATCACTTTGCGGCCTCACGCACGGTATTCCCCGGGTGTCGTCTTACCTTTTCCCGGGACCGTTTGCGCCTTTTGGCTCACGTATATGATAGTGTCGCTAGCATCCATATGATAAAGAGCCCGGGCTGACATGACTAGTCGTAAACCCAAAGTGGCACAGACTTACAGGGACAGGCATCCATGACCCAGCTTCGAACGTGTCGGTCATCAGCAAGTGGGTCCGGGCTGTAGCACTGGGCTAGCAGGACTCCGGTAAACCGGGATGTAGCGGGCTAACAGGACTCCGGTACTCAAAGCGTGACATTTCCCCGAAGGGACAGACACAGGAACGAAGAAGGACACATGCCGGCCAGCCTAAGTGTTCCAGAGCAGTAGCAAGCTACCATGGCTCAGCGGTAACACTAGGAGACATTTCCCGGTAAGAGAGGCTACTAAAGATAAACAACTAGATAGTCAGATCCCACACATACCAAGCATTTCAATCATACACACAATATGCTCGATATGTGCAAATACAACGAAGCATCACAACATGACTCTACGACACAAGTACTTTATTTAAGGCTCAGGGAGCCATACATAACATACACAAAGGTACGGGTCTCACGACCCAACATACAAGTCATACAGTCATACAAGCCAACAGCGGAAGTAACTTGTCTGAGTACAGACAACTAGTAAAATAAAAGAGGCTTGGAAAGCCTAGCTATACTACGTGGTCCATCACAAGCTCAGGGTCACCACCTGGGTCTTTAGCCTACTCGTTGATGTCAACGTCTACATAGAACCCATCAGAAGGGGTTGCAGCGTCTTCTGTAAAAATGTAGATTATAGCAACATGAGTACAAAGGTACTCAGCAAGACTTACATCAGATCCTACATACATGCATAGTATCAAGAAGGGTTGGTGGAGTTATTGCAGCAAGCCAGCTTTGACTCTTGGCTAGACTATCCTACGATACTCCAACTTGAAATGGTTTTGCGCACACGAGTCCACTACTCACCACTTCAATACACTACCGAGGATCCACCTCCGTCTTCCTACGGAAGAGCCATCCTCGGCACTCACACTTATCTTGAGGCTTTTAGTAGTTTCCATTTACTTGTCTATGAACTGTATAGGCAACCAAGTAGTCCTTTACCGCGGACGCGGCTATTCGAATAGATCATGATAACCCTGCAGGGGTGTACTTCTTCATACATGTTTCCACCACTTAGCGTCTGCACACGACATGTGCTCGGCAGACTTCAAGCGAAAGCCGACGTGGGTGTAGACCACGACCTACCTAAACACTTAAGCCTCTAGTCCAGGTTTATCGCCTATTCAGGTTCCATCCGCAGGGAGTCCGGCCGAGGTTTCCCATACGGCCCCGAACGATGTGAACAGGGTTCCCGAGATACCTAACGGGTATTCGGTACACCCGGCCACGTACCTACCGCATCACAGCCCACCCCTACGGTCAGCGCTGTCCACGGCCTCCAGTAGGCTACAAACACCAGAAACTACTTGCAACTCCTGGACAGAGAGCTAGGGTGAATAAGAAGTCGAGCGGGGTCATATTTCAGGGCCCAATGCATGGTAGTAGCTGTATCTTAAATCACACATACAGATCTCAGTGCTTAAGGTCGGCTTCAATGAAACAACCCACCATGTACTCCTACATGGCCTCTCATCGATACCTTTACCAAATCGTGTTCACCACACCACTCTCATTACCGACATAATCATTTCACTCTAGCCCATCACCCAGATGAACCAGACCTGACACGACTCTAAGCATAGCAGGCATAGCAAGGTAGGAACAACACATACATAGGGCTCAATCAACTCCTACACATGCTAGTGGGTTTCATCTAGTTACTGTGGCAATGACAGGTCATGCAGAGGAAATGGGTTCAACTACCGTAGCACACAGCAGTTTGAATCGCGTTGTCTTAATGCAGTAAAAGAGAGCAGGAGCGAGAACATGGGATTGTATCGATATGATCAAATGGTTGGTTGCTTGCCTGATGGTTCGATGCACTGATACGGTTCTTCGTTAGGGTAATCACGGTACTCCTCGGGGGCAGAACCTGTCGCAAAGGACATCGATACACAAGCATCACCAAACAATGTGCAACAATATGATGCATGCATGAAACATGGCAATATGAGTGTGTTGGGCTAATGCAACTAAAATCCAGAAGGGTTTGAACAAATTTGAATCAAGGATTCAAATTTCAAATTCAAATATGGCCTTTTAAAGTGCTTTTCCTTGTTCTGCTTGAAACATCAATTTAACTTGTTTGATCATGCATGAAAATAGTACAGATGGATAGATTGGATTTTTCTGATCATTTTTCATATATAATTTGTCCAATTTGGAGTTACAGAATAAAAGTTATGAATTTTTGAAGTTTAAATAATATTCTGGAATTTCCTGATTTAAATTAAATCCAGAAATCAATTACTGCGTCAGCCTGACGTCAGTGTGACGTCAGCAGGTCAACGGAACAGGTCTAGGTCAAACCTGACAGTGGGTCCCGCATGTCAGGGTGATTATTTTAATTAAAATTTAATTAAAACTAATCCTGTTTAATTAACAGGGCTGGGCCCCACCTGTCATTGACTCAGGGGAGTCAACCAGGGCCCACCCGTGGTCAAAGTCAAAGTCGGCTGCCGGCGTTTAGCCGCCGGCGAGCCCGACGCGGCGGCGGAAGTGGTTTTGGCCATTTCGGCCACCAAAAGGACCGCGGAGACCACCGGAGCGGAGCTGAGGACAACCCGCAGCTCTTGGCGGAGCCCGTTGGGGTCGGGGTGGCCAGAGTCGACGGCGGCGAGCTCGGCTGCGGCCGCCGGGGTTCGGTCGTGCACGGGAACGGGGTTGGAGCTCGAAGTCGAGCGAAGCGAGGCGCTAGGGATGCTCTACGGGGTCTTGCGAACTCGTTGGACTCGTCGGGGTGACCAAATGGTCACCGGAGCTGCGTCGACGGCGAGCTCGGCGACGGCGGAGGTTCGGCCGTGGTGGGGAGGAGGCTATGGTGAGGGAACGAGGGGGAGAAGAGGGGGAAACGGTGGCGTAGCTCACCGCGGTTGCAGTGGGCGTCGAAGCGGGCTCGGGGACGCGCCGGAGACGGCGAATTCAACGGCGACGACGGTCGGGGCCCGAAGAGGGGAACGGCGAGGTGGCGGCGATGCAGGGCTTCCGGGGAGCTGTGGAGCGGTGGGGAGGAAGAGGGAGTCGAGGCGGAGCTCCTGAGCTAGTCGGGGGAGCGAGGGGTGGTCGGAGACGGCGGCTATGGCGAACGGCGGCGACGGTGGTCTTCGGCCGTGAGAGAGAGAGAGAGAGAGAGAGAGCAGCACGGGAGAGAGAGGGGATAAGGCCAGGGAATCGGGGCGGCACCGAGAAGAAGCGCCGCGGTGTCGCGCTGGCGGGGGAGGCAGGCAGGCGAGCTGGTGGCGTGGCGCTCCGGCCGTGCGCGCGCGCCGGCCACACTCCCCTCCCTCTGTCTGGACGAAGACGACAGAGGAGGGAGGTGGGCTGGGCTGGCTGCTGGCTGGGCCAGCCAGCTGGCTGGGCCGCACAGTGGAGGAGCCCAGGTAAGCTCCTCCTGTCATTTCCTTTTCTGTTTTTTAATTTCTGACATTTGTTTTGATTTAAATAATATATTAAATCATTTATTTAACTTATGCCAATTTTTGCAGGAGCTATTTATATTATTCCAGAGCTCTTTTATAATTGGCATAATATTTGGGCATATATTAATATATATAATTAATATATTTCCAATGCAAATATTTATGCTTTAATTCCAAATGCCCAAAATAAATGTCCATGAGCCACTAAAATATTGGTTTGATTTTTATCTCTGTCCAATATTTTCAGAGAGCAACATGAGCATTTTCTTGGACCCTTTTGGAGAAATTTTTATTTGGGTCATTTTCAGAATGGTTCTGAGGGTTTCACAGATCCCCATTTCAAGTTTCTGATGAAAGAGTAAACATGATGCAACACTCTAATGCATGACTAGCTAGGATGTGACAACTCACCCCCACTCAAAAGAATCTCGTCCCGGGATTTGGGTTCCTCCGGGAAGAGGGCGGGATACTCGAGTCGAAGACGATCCTCCCTTTCCCAAGTTGCTTCATCCTCAGAATGATGAGACCACTGAACTTTGAGGAACTTGATGTTCTGACGTCGAGTGGTACGCTCGGCCTGATCGAGGATACGAATGGGGTACTCTCGATATGTAAGATCATCTTGGAGATCAAGCGTTTCGTGGTCCACTTCACGGATAGGATCCGAGAAGCAACGCCTGAGTTGAGAAACGTGGAAGACATCGTGAACTCTGGAGAGGTGCGGAGGTAGTTCCAACTGGTAGGCAACTTCTCCTCGTTTGGCAAGAATGCGAAAAGGTCCAATGTAACGAGGAGCCAATTTGCCTTTGATACCGAAACGATGGGTTCCCTTCAGAGGGGTGACCCGAAGATAAGCCTTCTCGTCAACCTCGAAAGTCATAGCCTTATGTTTTCGGTCATATTGACTCTTTTGACGAGATTGGGCTGTTTTCAACTTTTCACGAACGATACGAACTTGTTCTTCTGCTTCCTGAATCATATCCGGGCCAAAGAATTGTCTTTCCCCGGTCTCTGACCAGTTAAGGGGTGTTCGACATCGTCGTCCATAGAGAACTTCAAAAGGGGCTTTACCCAAGCTAGATTGATAGCTGTTGTTGTAAGCGAATTCGGCAAATGGAAGGCACTTCTCCCAGTCCATTCCGAAAGAGATAACAGAGGCTCGAAGCATGTCTTCTAGAATTTGGTTGACGCGTTCCACTTGACCACTCGACTGAGGGTGGAAAGCGGTGCTAAAGGAGAGACGAGTTCCCATAGCATTTTGGAAACTTTCCCAAAATCGAGAGGTGAAAAGACTTCCTCGATCCGAGTTAATTTCCAAAGGAACACCATGGAGGGACACTATTCGGGAGATGTATAAGTCTGCCAGCTGACTAGCGGTTATACTCTCACGAACAGGTAAGAAATGAGCTACTTTGGAAAGACGATCGACCACGACGAAAATAGCATTATTCCCTCTCTTGGTCCTGGGAAAACCGGTAATGAAATCCATACCAATTTTATCCCATTTCCATTCAGGAATAGCTAAGGGTTGAAGGGTGCCAGCAGGCCGTTGATGCTCTGCTTTTACACGACGACAGACGTCGCAATTTGCAATATACTGAGCAATTTCTCTCTTCATCCTAGTCCACCAGAACCTCTGGCGTAGGTCCTGATACATTTTAGTACTACCGGGATGAATGGTGAGAGGAGATTCATGAGCCTCCTTAAGGATCAACTGCCGTAGATGCTGGTTCTTGGGAACCACTAGACGGTTCTCAAAGTACACAACACCATGATCATTTGTGGAGAAACAACTAGCACCTCCGCTAGCAATGTTCTCTTTGATTTTAGATATTCCCTTATCTCGCTTTTGGGCAGCGATGATTTGATCCGTAAGAGTAGGTTTTGCTACCAAGGTGGAAAGAAAACCTTGAGGTACAATGTGAAGGTTAAGCTTCCGAAATTCCTCATGGAGAAGCGGTTGACTTTGTTGTAACATCAGGTTGTTACAATAAGATTTACGACTTAGCGCATCAGCCATGACGTTGGCTTTCCCTGGGGTGTAGGTTATTCCTAAGTCGAAGTCTGTGATCAATTCAACCCAACGTCTCTGCCTGAGATTCAAATCCGGTTGGGTGAAAATATACTTCAGACTTTGGTGATCAGTGAATATTTCGCAACGATTACCGAGGAGGTAATGTCGCCAGGTCTTAAGTGCATAGACTACGGCTGCAAGCTCTAGATCATGAGTAGGATAATTCTCCTCATGTGGGTGCAATTGCCGTGAAGCGTAAGCAATTACGTGTCGATCTTGCATAAGAATGCAACCTAGTCCTTGTCGCGAGGCGTCGCAGTAGATAACAAAGTCCTTGGAGAAGTCTGGCGGTACCAGTACGGGAGCAGAGGTCAGGCGTCTTTTCAGTTCCTGAAAGCTGTGCTCACATTGTGGAGTCCATTCGAACTTCTTATCTTTCTTGAGGAGTTCGGTTAGAGGTTTAGCAACTTTGGAGAAGTTCTCGACAAAGCGACGGCAATAGCTCGCTAAGCCTAGAAAACTCCGAACTTGCTTGACCGATTCGGGTGGAGTCCAATTAAGGACGGCTTGAACTCGCTCAGGGTTAACAGCAATACCTTTACCAGATATTACATGACCCAGATAGGTCACTTCTGACAACCAGAATTCACATTTAGAAAATTTGGCATAAAGGCGATGCTCTCGAAGTTTCTTCAACACTAGCCTTAAATGTTCGGCATGTTCTTCCTCGTTCTTGGAGTAGATGAGTATATCATCGAGATAAACTACGACGAATTTATCCAAATACTCCATGAAGATTGAGTTCATTAACCGAGAAAAGGTGGCTGGAGCGTTGGTTAAACCGAAGGACATGACGGTGTACTCGTATTGGCCATAACGAGTAACAAAGGCCGTTTTAGGAATGTCCCCGTTTCTGATTTTGATTTGATGGTAGCCCAACCTCAAATCCATCTTGGAGAAGACTGAGGATCCAGCGAGCTGATCATACAGATCGTTGATCCTGGGAAGTGGATATTTGTTCTTGATTGTGACCAAATTGACAGGTCGGTAATCTACAACCATCCGGTCCGTACCATCCTTCTTCTTGACGAATAGGACGGGGCAAGCCCACGGAGATGAACTAGGGCGGATGAAACCCTTTTTCAAGGACTCATCGAGTTGTTTCTTAAGCTCGGCTAGTTCTAGGGGTGCCATCTTATAGGGTCTTCTAGCAATCGGAACGGTTCCTGGAATGAGGTCTATTACGAACTCAACATCCCTGTCAGGTGGAACACCTGGCAATTCCTCTGGAAAGACATCCGGGAAGTCACGGACTACCGGAACGTCCTCAAGGTCTGGCAAAGGGCTGGCGTTAAGAGAATATAATTGTCGCTTGGCTATTCGGGTCAAGACATTGACTATCTTCCCCGAAGGATGGGTGAGTTGAACAGTCCTAGAGAAGCAATCAATTTGGGCATGATGAGCTGACATCCAGTCCATACCCAGAATGATATTAATATCTGAAGATTTAAGGGCTATCAAAGATGCAAGGAAAACAAGTCTGTCGACTTGGATTTCATTTCCATAACTTACCCTAGAGGTTTGCCATCTAGACCCGGGAGTTAGAATTTCCATAGTGGATGGCAAGTCACAGAATGCAACGTTATGCAAACGAGCATAATTTTCAGATATAAAAGAATGAGAGGCTCCTGTATCGAAAAGAACAGATGCCGGGTGGCAATTAACAAGAAGCGTACCGAGAACGACGTTGGGATCCTCTTGAGCTTCTTCGGCAGAGATACAGTTGACATGGCCACGTGAAGCGGTGACCGGTTTAGCATGAAACACTTTCCCTGTCGGCTTGCCACGGCCAACAGCTTTAGCAGATTGATTGGGGTTGGTCTGGGGACACTCACGCATATAGTGACCAGATTCCCCACATTTGAAACAAGTCACGGAACTGGTACGTGGAGGAGCATTATTGGTTGGACCCCCATAGGGCTTGGCCGGTGCAGACTGTTGAACAGGGCGAGGCGCCTGGAAAGATGGCCTCGGTGTGAACCTGGGTGGCAGGGCGGTGTTGGGTACCCACACGCGGCGCTTCTGAGGACCAGCACCGGATGAGGAACCCATGTCACGTCCATGCTTGCGTGTTGCGTCATAGTCAGTCTGACCAGTTTCAGCACTGATGGCTTTGTTGACAAGTTTCGAAAAAGATGTGCACTCATGCAGACGGAGGTCGCGGCGAAGCTCAGGACTAAGGCCCTTACGGAACCTTGCTTGCTTCTTGGCGTCAGTAGACACTTCCTCAGTTGCATATCGGGCGAGATTACCAAACTCCCTGCTATAGGCATCCACAGAAAGTCGGCCTTGGGTGAAACTGCAAAATTCTTCACGTTTACGGTCCATGAGACCCTCCGGAATGTGATGTTCACGGAAAGCCTCGCTGAACTCAGCCCAAGTAGTGACATGGCCCGCTGGGCGCATAGCTCCATAATTCTCCCACCATAGACTGGCGGGGCCTTCAAGATGATATGCAGCAAAGGTGACCTTGTCAGCCTCCGCTACCAGCGCGGAACGCAGTTTGTGAGAGATACTGCGAAGCCAGTCATCAGCGTCGAGAGGCTCGACGGAGTGGTGGAACGTGGGTGGATGCAATTTGATAAAATCACTGAGTGACACCACGTTAGCCCTCTGATGGTGTGCTGTATTCTGTTCAATACGCTCCAACAAACGGTTTGTCTCCCGCTTGTTTCTCTCAGCTTCCATCATAACCTCGGCTAGTGAAGGAGGATGAGGCAGATTTCATTCCTGGCTTCACTGCCTTCGGCCTGCTCTTGGGAAGCAGGGTTAGCGCGCGTGTTGACCATCCTAGGTAAACAAGACAATGATTTAGTCAGGATGGTAAAATTCCGACATAGGATACATAATGTAAGGAATAACTCGGAATGCAAGATGATCATCCGTATGACATGGTAGATACAGAAACTGCTTCTTTTATTCCATCGTCATACACACCATACAGGGTTTAGTACAAGACCAAACAAAGTACTATTACGGTGAAAAGAGGATTACATCTCATCGGAGGCATTCCAAGCTCCTATACATTATTTTTCTACACCTCCGGAAAGAGTACAAACTAGGTCATATCCCACGAGTCACGCAGGACGATAGACGACACAGCTAGTGCGAACTAGTGATACTACCACTAACTCAGACCGATCCGTAGTAGTCCTCGTAGAAGTCACCTCCATAGCCTGGAAGTTCAACATGATCATCCGGAAACAGACGGTCTCGCGGAGCTTGTGGACCATAGGGGCTAGGATGAGGCCTTGGACCAACAAACGGTGGCCTGCGGGGACCGCGAGGTGGGGTGATGCCTCCTACATCACGCCAAACCATCACGTCTGGCAGAGCAGATCTCACAGGATAGAGATCGCGCATATCTGAATATCCAGCTTGCACCGCCGGTGCGAACCGAGTCAAAGTGGCCCAGTGGTCAGCACGGGTATTGAAGAGCTCTAACCTTAAGGCCCGATTTTCACGGTCCTTATCCTCGAGCATCTCAGCAGTGGTGCGAGTCCGTGAATCCTCCTGAGTGGAGTCAGCATAGATAGCCTGGAGATACCCTTGTGCTCCCGGAAGTGATCCTGGCATATACCGGAAATCAGAGTCCCGAAATAGACCAGATCTGACTCGCATAATGGTCATCATAGAGTAGGCGGCGTCCTGCACAGCCATCTCAATAGTAACCCCGAGTCCATAGGAACAGTGAAGAGGCTCGGTGGATCCAGGATAAGATGGAAATATCCTGACAGTGCAGAGATACTGGCTTTGATTGAAGTCCCGGAATTGCTCTTCGACCGTGTACTCAGGATACCAGCGGTATCCAGCCTCAGTCATTACCCTGACCAACTTGGCAGTATGGCCGGGTACATCTAGGCATCGAGTCAGGCGAACCACTTGATTGAGGTCGCGAGTGGCCATCTGAAAGCACAATCATAATGCAAAGGCATTAGAATTTCTAGCAAAATTTCGGCAGCATAACAGCTGTAAATGCTCAAAAAGGATTTTGAGACATTTGACAAAGGATTTCGTACACACTCAACATCATCATATCAAAGTTCTGAAACCATTCTAGCAACATAATGTGGTAGTAGAACTGAACTAGGCTTGTAACCATCAAACTTATAAGGTACTACTGATTAGTAACTCGTGATCCTGATAGAGAGAACAGATCCTAATTCCTTAACCCCCGGTGGAAGAATGGACTGACTCAGATCAGAATGTCATAAGACAAAGGAGCAAAAAGAGCCTTACGTTCCAACCCACAAACAATTCCCCTACATATAACTAAAGAATTTCTAGACTCAACATCGACCAGTTTGGCTTGGAGAACCTACAGGCAGTCCGGCTCTGATGCCAACGCTGTCAGGACCCCGACTCGATGTCACATCGATCTAGCTGGTAACACCTCATATCACTTTGCGGCCTCACGCACGGTATTCCCCGGGTGTCGTCTTACCTTTTCCCGGGACCGTTTGCGCCTTTTGGCTCACGTATATGATAGTGTCGCTAGCATCCATATGATAAAGAGCCCGGGCTGACATGACTAGTCGTAAACCCAAAGTGGCACAGACTTACAGGGACAGGCATCCATGACCCAGCTTCGAACGTGTCGGTCATCAGCAAGTGGGTCCGGGCTGTAGCACTGGGCTAGCAGGACTCCGGTAAACCGGGCTGTAGCGGGCTAACAGGACTCCGGTACTCAAAGCGTGACATTTCCCCGAAGGGACAGACACAGGAACGAAGAAGGACACATGCCGGCCAGCCTAAGTGTTCCAGAGCAGTAGCAAGCTACCATGGCTCAGCGGTAACACTAGGAGACATTTCCCGGTAAGAGAGGCTACTAAAGATAAACAACTAGATAGTCAGATCCCACACATACCAAGCATTTCAATCATACACACAATATGCTCGATATGTGCAAATACAACGAAGCATCACAACATGACTCTACGACACAAGTACTTTATTTAAGGCTCAGGGAGCCATACATATCATACACAAAGGTACGGGTCTCACGACCCCACATACAAGTCATACAGTCATACAAGCCAACAGCGGAAGTAACTTGTCTGAGTACAGACAACTAGTAAAATAAAAGAGGCTTGGAAAGCCTAGCTATACTACGTGGTCCATCACAAGCTCAGGGTCACCACCTGGGTCTTTAGCCTACTCGTTGATGTCAACGTCTACATAGAACCCATCAGAAGGGGTTGCAGCGTCTTCTGTAAAAATGTAGATTATAGCAACATGAGTACAAAGGTACTCAGCAAGACTTACATCAGATCCTACATACATGCATAGTATCAAGAAGGGTTGGTGGAGTTATTGCAGCAAGCCAGCTTTGACTCTTGGCTAGACTATCCTACGATACTCCAACTTGAAATGGTTTTGCGCACACGAGTCCACTACTCACCACTTCAATACACTACCGAGGATCCACCTCCGTCTTCCTACGGAAGAGCCATCCTCGGCACTCACACTTATCTTGAGGCTTTTAGTAGTTTCCATTTACTTGTCTATGAACTGTATAGGCAACCAAGTAGTCCTTTACCGCGGACGCGGCTATTCGAATAGATCATGATAACCCTGCAGGGGTGTACTTCTTCATACATGTTTCCACCACTTAGCGTCTGCACACGACATGTGCTCGGCAGACTTCAAGCGAAAGCCGACGTGGGTGTAGACCACGACCTACCTAAACACTTAAGCCTCTAGTCCAGGTTTATCGCCTATTCAGGTTCCATCCGCAGGGAGTCCGGCCGAGGTTTCCCATACGGCCCCGAACGATGTGAACAGGGTTCCCGAGATACCTAACGGGTATTCGGTACACCCGGCCACGTACCTACCGCATCACAGCCCACCCCTACGGTCAGCGCTGTCCACGGCCTCCAGTAGGCTACAAACACCAGAAACTACTTGCAACTCCTGGACAGAGAGCTAGGGTGAATAAGAAGTCGAGCGGGGTCATATTTCAGGGCCCAATGCATGGTAGTAGCTGTATCTTAAATCACACATACAGATCTCAGTGCTTAAGGTCGGCTTCAATGAAACAACCCACCATGTACTCCTACATGGCCTCTCATCGATACCTTTACCAAATCGTGTTCACCACACCACTCTCATTACCGACATAATCATTTCACTCTAGCCCATCACCCAGATGAACCAGACCTGACACGACTCTAAGCATAGCAGGCATAGCAAGGTAGGAACAACACATACATATGGCTCAATCAACTCCTACACATGCTAGTGGGTTTCATCTAGTTACTGTGGCAATGACAGGTCATGCAGAGGAAATGGGTTCAACTACCGTAGCACACAGCAGTTTGAAACGCGTTGTCTTAATGCAGTAAAAGAGAGCAGGAGCGAGAACATGGGATTGTATCGATATGATCAAATGGTTGGTTGCTTGCCTGATGGTTCGATGCACTGATACGGTTCTTCGTTAGGGTAATCACGGTACTCCTCGGGGGCAGAACCTGTCGCAAAGGACATCGATACACAAGCATCACCAAACAATGTGCAACAATATGATGCATGCATGAAACATGGCAATATGAGTGTGTTGGGCTAATGCAACTAAAACCAGAGGGGTTTGAACAAATTTGAATCAAGGATTCAAATTTCAAATTCAAATATGGCCTTTTAAAGTGCTTTTCCTTGTTCTGCTTGAAACATCAATTTAACTTGTTTGATCATGCATGAAAATAGTACAGATGGATAGATTGGATTTTTCTGATCATTTTTCATATATAATTTGTCCAATTTGGAGTTACAGAATAAAAGTTATGAATTTTTGAAGTTTAAATAATATTCTGGAATTTCCTGATTTAAGTTAAATCCAGAAATCAATTACTGCGTCAGCCTGACGTCAGTGTGACGTCAGCAGGTCAACGGAACAGTCTAGGTCAAACCTGACAGTGGGTCCCGCATGTCAGGGTGATTATTTTAATTAAAATTTAATTAAAACTAATCCTGTTTAATTAACAGGGCTGGGCCCCACCTGTCATTGACTTAGGGGAGTCAACCAGGGCCCACCCGCGGTCAAAGTCAAAGTCGGCTGCCGGCGTTTAGCCGCCGGCGAGCCCGACGCGGCGGCGGAAGTGGTTTTGGCCATTTCGGCCACCAAATGGACCGCGGAGACCACCGGAGCGGAGCTGAGGACAACCCGCAGCTCTTGGCGGAGCCCGTTGGGGTCGGGGTGGCCGGAGTCGACGGCGGCGAGCTCGGCTGCGGCCGCCGGGGTTCGGTCGTGCACGGGAACGGGGTTGGAGCTCGAAGTCGAGCGAAGCGAGGCGCTAGGGATGCTCTACGTGGTCTTGCGAACTCGTTGGACTCGTCAGGGTGACCAAATGGTCACCAGAGCTGCGTCGACGGCGAGCTCGGTGACGGCGGAGGTTCGGCCGTGGTGGGGAGGAGGCTATGGTGAGGGAACGAGGGGGAGAAGAGGGGGAAACGGTGGCGTAGCTCACCGCGGTTGCAGTGGGCGTCGAAGCGGGCTCGGGGACGCGCCGGAGACGGCGAATTCAACGGCGACGACGGTCGGGGCCCGAAGAGGGGAACGGCGAGGTGGCGGCGATGCAGGCTTCCGGGGAGCTGTGGAGCGGTGGGGAGGAAGAGGGAGTTGAGGCGGAGCTCCTGAGCTAGTCGGGGGAGCGAGGGGTGGTCGGAGACGGCGGCTATGGCGAACGGCGGCGACGGTGGTCTTCGGCCGTGAGAGAGAGAGAGAGAGCAGCACGGGAGAGAGAGGGGATAAGGCCAGGGAATCGGGGCGGCACCGAGAAGAAGCGCCGCGGCGTCGCGCTGGCGGGGGAGGCAGGCAGGCGAGCTGGTGGCGTGGCGCTCCGGCCGTGCGCACGCGCCGGCCACACTCCCCTCCCTCTGTCTGGACGAAGACGACAGAGGAGGGAGGTGGGCTGGGCTGGCTGCTGGCTGGGCCAGCCAGCTGGCTGGGCCGCACAGTGGAGGAGCCCAGGTAAGCTCCTCCTGTCATTTCCTTTTCTGTTTTTTAATTTCTGACATTTGTTTTGATTTAAATAATATATTAAATCATTTATTTAACTTATGCCAATTTTTGCAGGAGCTATTTATATTATTCCAGAGCTCTTTTATAATTGGCATAATATTTGGGCATATATTAATATATATAATTAATATATTTCCAATGCAAATATTTATGCTTTAATTCCAAATGCCCAAAATAAATGTCCATGAGCCACTAAAATATTGGTTTGATTTTTATCTCTGTCCAATATTTTCATAGAGCAACATGAGCATTTTCTTGGACCCTTTTGGAGAAATTTTTATTTGGGTCATTTTCAGAATGGTTCTGAGGGTTTCACAGATCCCCATTTCAAGTTTCTGATGAAAGAGTAAACATGATGCAACACTCTAATGCATGACTAGCTAGGATGTGACAGTGAGACTTTCTCCTTTTTTTTGTCTTCTCCACATAAACCTCCACCATTATATTCTATTCCACCTATAGTGCTATATCCATGGCTTGCGCTCATGTATTGCATGAGGGTTGAAAAAGCTGAAGCGCGTTAAAAAGTGTGAACCAATTGCTCGGCTTGTCATCAGGGTTGTGCATGATGGGGGCATTTTGTGTAACGAAAATGAAGCATGGCCAAACTATATGATTTTGTAGGGATAAGCTTGCTTTGGCCTTGTTGTTTGAAAAGACATGATTGCTTTATTGCTATGCTCAAAGTATTATTGTTTTTATGTCAAATGATAGACTATTGCTTTGAATCACTCGTGTCTTAATATTCATGCCATAATTAGACTTATGATCAAGATTATGCTAGGTACCATTCCACATCAAAAATTATCTTTTTTATCATTTACCTACTCGAGGACGAGCAGGAATTAAGCTTGGGGATGCTGATACGTCTCCGTCGTATCTATAATTTTTCATTGTTCCTTGCCAATATTCTTCAACTTTTATATACTTTTGGCAACTTTTTATATTATTTTTGGGACTAACATATTGATCCAGTGCCCAGTGCCAGTTCCTGTCTATTGCATGTTTTTTGTTTCGCAGAAACCCAATATCAAACGGAGTCCAAACGGGATAAAAACGGACGGAGAATTATTTTGGAATATTAGTGATTTTTGGGAAGTAAAATCAACGCGAGACGGTGCCGGAGGGGGCCAGGAGACAGGGGGGCGCGCCCCAGGGAGGCAGGCGTGCCCTGGACTCTCCTGGTCACCCCGTAAGGCGGTTGATGCCCTTCTTTTGCCGCAAGAAAGCTAATTTCACGAGAAAAATCTGGGCGAAAGATTCACCCCAATCGGTGTTACGGTTCTCCAGATATAAAAGAAACGGTGAAGGGGAAGAATCTGAGAACGCAGAAACAGAGAGATAGATCCAATCTCGGAGGGGCTCTCACCCTCCCACGCCATGGGATCCAAGGACCAGAGGGGAAACCCTTCTCCCATCTAGGGAGAATGTCAAGGAAGAATAAGAAGAAGGGGGGCTCTCTCCCCCTTGCTTCCGGTGGCGCCGGAACGCCGCCGGGGGCCATCATCATCACCGCGATCTTCACCAACACCTCCGCCATCTTCACCAACATCTCCATCACCTTACCCCCTCTATCTACAGCGGTCCACTCTCCCGCAACCCGCTGTACCCTCTACTTGGAAATGGTATGCTTCATATTATTTTCCAATGATGTGTTGCCATCCTATGATGTATGAGTAGATTTTCATTGTCCTATCGGTGATTGATGAATTGCTATGAGTGGTTTGAGTTGCATGTTTTATTATTGGTGCTGTCCTATTGTGCCCTCCGTGTCGCGCAAGCGTTAGGGATTCCCGCTGTAGGGTTTGCAATATGTTTATGATTTGCTTATGGTGGGTGGCGTGAGTGACAGAAGCATAGACCCGAGTAAGTAGTTTGTTTGCGTATGGGATAAAGGGGACTTGATACTTTAATGCTATGGTTGAGTTTTACCTTAATGAATCTTTAGTATTTGCGGATGCTTGCTAGAGTTCCAATCATAAGTGCATATGATCCAAGTAGAGAAAGTATGTTAGCTTATGCCTCTCCCTCAAATAGAATTGCAATAGTGATTACCGGTCTAGTAACATAGTCAATTGCTTAGGGACAATTTCACAACTCCTACCACCACTTTTCCACACTCGTTATATTTACTTTATTGTATCTTTATCTAAACAGCCCCTAGATTTTATTTACACGTTCTTTATTATCTTGCAAACCTATCCAACAACACCTACAAAGTACTTCTAGTTTCATACTTGTTCTAGGTAAAGCGAACGTCAAGCATGCGTAGAGTCGTATCAGTGGCCGATAGGACTTGAGAGAGTATTTGTTCTACCTTTAGCTCCTCGTTGGGTTCGACACTCTTACTTATCGAAAGAGGCCACCACTATCCCGTATACTTGCGGGTTATCACACAACAATTGATCATTGATCTCTTAGCCGTGTGCGGTGCCCCCCTCCACCATAGTCCTCCTCGATAATATTGTAGCGGTGCTTAGGCGAAGCCCCGCGACGGTAGTGTTGGAAATATGCCCTAGAGGCAATAATAAAATGGTTATTATTATATTACCTTGTTCATGATAATTGTCTATTGTTCATGCTATAATTGTATTGATCGGAAACTGTAATACATGTGTGAATACATAGATCACACCATCTCCCTAGTGAGCCTCTAGTTGACTAGCTCGTTGATCAATAGATGGTCATGGTTTCCTGATTATGGACATTGGATGTCTTTGATAACGGGATCACATCATTAGGAGAATGATGTGATGGACAAGACCCAATCCTAAGCATAGCACAAGATCGTGTAGTTCATTTGCTAGAGCTTTTATAATGTCAAGTATCATTTCCTTACACCATGAGATTGTGTAACTCCCGGATACCGTAGTAGTGCTTTGGGTGTACCAAACATCACAACGTAACTGGGTGGCTATAAAGGTACACTACAGGTATCTCCGAAAGTGTCTGTTGGGTTGGCACGAATCGAGACTAGGATTTGTCACTCCGTATGACGGAGAGGTATCTCTGGGACCACTCGGTAATGCATCATCATAATGAGCTCAATGTGACCAAGTGGTTGGTCACGGGATCATGCATTACGGAACGAGTAAAGTGACTTGCCGGTAACGAGATTGAACGAGGTATTGGGATATCAAGGATTGAATCTCGGGCAAGTAACGTACCGGTTGACAAAGGAAATTGTATACGGGATTACTTGAATCCTCGACATCTTGTTTCATCCAATGAGATCATCGTGGAACATGTAGGAGCCAACATGGGTATCCAGAACCCGTTGTTGGTTATTGGCCGGAGAGCTGTCTCGGTCATGTCTGCATGATTCCCGAACCCGTAGGGTCTACAAACTTAAGGTTCGATGACGCTAGGGTTATTAGGAAGATCTGTATGTGATTACCGAGTGTTGTTCGGAGTCCCGGATGAGATCCCGGATGTCACAAGGAGTTCCGAAATGGTCCGTAGGTGAAGATTTATATATGGGAAGTTGTCATACGGTCACCGGAAATATTCGGGGGCATACTGGTATTGTATTGGGGCCACCGGAGGGGTTCCGGGGGTCCACCGGGAGGGCCCACCTGTCCCGGAGGGCCTCATGGGCTGTAGAGGGAAGGGAACCAGCCCCTTGGAGGGCTGGGTGCAACCCCCCTAGGGCCCATGCGCCTAGGGTTGGGGGAACCCTAAAGGGGGGCGCCTCCCTTGCTTGGCGGGCAAGCCCCCTCCCCCCTTGGCCGCTGCCCCCCTCTAGATCCCATCTAGAGGGGCTGGCCCCCCTTCCCCCTTCTCCTATAAATAGAGGGGCAAGGGGAGGGCTGCAGCACCACATCCAAGGCGCAGCCCCTCCCCTCCCCAACACCTCTCCTCCTCGGCAAGAGCTTGGCGAAGCCCTGCCGGAGTACTGCCACTCCATCACCACCACGCCATCGTGCTGCTGTTGGAGCCTTCTTCCTCAACCTCTCCCTCCTCCTTGCTGGATCATGGCATGGGATACGTCACCGGGCTGCACGTGTGTTGAACACGGAGGTGCCGTTGTTCGGCGCTAAGATCGGAATCCACCGTGATCTGAATCGCTTCGAGTATGACTCCTTCATCCGCGTTCTTGTAATGCTTCCGTCTCGCGATCTTCAAGGGTATGAATATGTACTCCCCTCTCTCTCATTGCTAGTTACTCCATAGATTGATCTTGGTGATTCGTAGAAAATTTTAATTTCTGCAATGATCTCCAACAGTGGCATCCTGAGCTAGGTCTATGTGTTGTCTCTATGCACGAGTAGAACACAAGTTTGTTGTGGGCGTCGATTTTGTCAAGTTACTTGCCACTACTAGTCTTATCTTGTTTGGGCGGCATCGTGGGATGAAGCGCCCCGGACCAACCTTACACGTACGCTTACGTGAGACAGGTTCCACTGACTGACATGCACTAGTTGCATAAGGTGGCTAGTGGGTGTCTGTCTCTCCCACTTTAGTCGGATCGGATTCGATGAAAAGGGTCCTTATGAAGGGTAAATAGCAATTGGCATATCACGTTGTGGTTTTGGCATAGGTAAGAAACGCTCTTGCTACAAACCTATAGCAACCACGTAAAAACTTGCAACAACAATTAGAGGACTCTAACTTGTTTTTGCAGCATATGCCGTGTGATGTGATATGGCCAAAAGGATGTGATGAATGGAATATATGTGATGTATGAGATTGATCATATTCTTGTAATAGGAATCATGACTTGCATGTCGATGAGTATGACAACCTGCAGGAGCAATAGGAGTTGTCTTTATTTATTTTATGACCTGCGTGTCACTGAATAACGCCATGTAATTACTTTACTTCATTGCTAAACCGTTAGCCATAGTAGTAGAAGTAATAGTTGGTGAGACAACTTCATGGAGACACGATGATGGAGATCATGATGATGGAGATCATGGTGTCATGCCGGTGACGATGATGATCATGGCGCCCCGAAGATGGAGATCAAAAGGAGCAAAATGATATTGGCCATATCATGTCACTATTTGATTGCATGTGATGTTTATCATGTTTTTGCATCTTATTTGCTTAGAATAGCGGTAGTAAATAAGATGATCCCTCATAATAATTTCGAGAAAGTGTTTTCCCTAATTGTGCGCCATTGCAAAAGTTCGTTGTTTCGTAGCACCACGTGATGATCGGGTGTGATAGATTCTAACGCTCGCATACAACGGGTGTAAGCCAGCTTTACACATGCAAAACACTTAGGTTGACTTGACGAGCCTAGCATGTACATACATGGCCTCGGAACACAAGAGACCGAAAGGTCGAACATGAGTCATATACAAGATACGATCAACATGAAGATGTTCACCGATGATGACTAGTCCGTCTCACGTGATGATCGGACACGGCCTAGTTGACTCGGATCATGTATCACTTAGATGACTAGAGGGATGTCTATCTGAGTGGGAGTTCATTAAATAATTTGATTAGATGAACTTAATTATCATGAACTTAGTCTAAAAACTTTTGCAAAATGTCTTGTAGATCAAATGGCCCACGCTCATGTCAACCTCAACTTCAACGCGTTCCTAGAGAAAACCAAGCTGAAAGACGATGGTAGCAACTATACGGACTGGGTCCGGAACTTGAGGATCATCCTCATAGCTGCCAAGAAAGCATATGTCCTAGAAGCACCGCTAGGTGAAGCACCTGTCCCAGCGAACCAAGACATTATGAACGCTTGGCGGTCGCGTGTTGATGATTACTCCCTGGTTCAGTGCGGCATGCTTTACAGCTTAGAACCGGGGCTCCAAAACGTTTCGAGCAGCACGGAGCATATGAGATGTTCCAAGAGCTGAAAATGGTTTTCCAAGCTCATGCCCGGGTCGAGAGATATGAAGTCTCCGACAAGTTCTACAGTTGTAAGATGGAGGAGAATAGTTCTGTCAGCGAGCACATACTCAAAATGTCTGGGTTGCACAACCGCTTGTCTCAACTGGACATTAACCTCCCGGATGAGGCGGTCATTGACAGAATCCTTCAGTCGCTCCCACCTAGCTACAAGAGCTTTGTGATGAACTAAAATATGCAGGGGATGGTGAAAACCATTCCTGAGGTATTTTCAATGCTGAAATCAGCGGAGGTGGAGATCAAAAAGGAACATCAAGTATTGATGGTCAATAAAACCACTAGTTTCAAGAAAGGCAAGGGTAAGAAAAACTTCAAGAAGGACGGCAAGGGAGTTGCCGCGCCCGGTAAGCTAGTTGCCGGGAAGAAGCCAAAGAATGGACCCAAGCCTGAGACTGAGTGTTTTTATTGCAAGGGAAGTGGTCACTGGAAGCGGAACTGCCCCAAGTACTTAGCGGACAAGAAGGCCGGCAACATCAAAGGTATATGTGACATACATGTTATTGATGTGTACCTTACCAGTATTCGTAGTAGCTCCTGGGTATTTGATACCAGTGCGGTTGCTCATATTTGTAACTCAAAACAGGAGCTGCGGAATAAGCGGAGACTGGCGAAGGACGAGGAGACGATGCGCGTCGGGAATGGTTCCAAGGTCGATGTGATCGCCGTCGGCACGCTACCTCTACATTTACCTACGGGATTAGTTTTAAACCTCAATAATTGTTATTTAGTGCCAGCTTTGAGCATGAACATTGTATCTGGATCTCTTTTAATACGAGATGGCTACTCATTTAAATCCGAGAATAATGGTTGTTCTATTTATATGAGAGATATGTTTTATGGTCATGCCCCGCTAGTCAATGGTTTATTCTTAATGAATCTCGAACGTGATGTTACACATATTCATAGTGTGAATACCAAAAGATGTAAGATTGATAATGATAATCCCACATATCTGTGGCACTGCCGCCTTGGTCACATTGGTGTCAAACGCATGAAGAAGCTCCATGCAGATGGACTTTTGGAGTCTCTTGATTTCGAATCATTTGACACGTGCGAACCATGCCTCATCGGAATAAATGACCAAGACTCCGTTCTCCGGAACACTGGAGCGAGCAACCAACTTATTGGAAATTATACATACTGATGTGTGCGGTCCAATGAGCGTTGAGGCTCGCGGTGGCTATCGTTATGTTCTCACCCTCACTGATGACTTAAGTAGATATGGGTATGTCTACTTAATGAAACACAAGTCTGAGACCTTTGAAAAGTTCAAGGAATTTCAGAATGAGGTAGAGAATCAACGTGACAGAAAAATAAAGTTCTTACGATCAGATCGTGGGGGAGAATATTTAAGTCACAAGTTTGGTACGCACTTAAGGAAATGTGGAATTGTTTCACAACTCACGCCGCCTGGAACACCTCAGTGTAACAGTGTGTCCGAACGTCGTAATCGCACTCTATTGGATATGGTGCGGTCTATGATGTCTCTTACCGATTTACCACTATCATTTTGGGGATATGCTTTAGAGACAGCTACATTCACTTTAAATAGGGCACCGTCTAAATCCGTCGAGACGACATCGTATGAATTATGGTTTGGAAAGAAACCTAAGCTGTCGTTTCTAAAAGTTTGGGGATGTGATGCTTATGTCAAGAAACTTCAACCTGAAAAGCTCGAACCCAAGTCGGAAAAATGCGTCTTCATAGGATACCCTAAGGAAACCATTGGGTATACCTTCTACCTCAGATCCGAAGGCAAGATTTTCTTGCCAAGAACGGGGCCTTTCTGGAGAAAGAGTTTCTCTCGAAAGAAGTAAGTGGGAGGAAAGTGGAACTTGATGAAGTACTACCTCTTGAACCGGTAAGTAGCGCAGCTCAGGAAGATGTTCCTGTGGTGCCTGCACCGACTAGAGAGGAAGTTAATGATGATGATCAAGGTACTTCGGATCAAGTTACTACTAAACTTCATAGGTCCACAAGGACACGTTCCACACCAGAATGGTATGGCAACCCTGTCCTGGAAATCATGTTGTTAGACAACGGTGAACCTTCGAACTATGAAGAAGCGATGGCGGGCCCAGATTCCAACATATGGCTTGAAGCCATGCAATCCGAGATAGGATCCATGTATGAAAACAAAGTATGGACTTTGACAGACTTGCCCGATGATCGGCAAATGATAGAAAATAAATGGATCTTTAAGAAGAAGACGGACGCGGATGGTAATGTTACCATCTATAAAGCTCGACTTGTCACTGAGGGTTATCGACAAGTTCAAGGGGTTGACTACGATGAGACTTTCTCTCCCGTAGAGAAGTTGAAGTCCGTCCGAATCATGTTAGCAATTGCCGCATACTATGATTATGAGATATGGCAAATGGACGTCAAAACGGCATTCCTTAATGGCTATCTTAAGGAAGAATTGTAGATGATGCAGCCAGAAGGTTTTGTCGATCCTAAGAATGCTAACAAGGTATGCAAGCTCCAGCAATCCATCTATGGGCTGGTGCAAGCATCTCGGAGTTGGAACATTCGCTTTGATGAAATGATCAAAGCGTTTGGGTTTATGCAGACTTATGGAGAAGTCTGCGTTTACAAGAAAGTGAGTGGGAGCTCTGTAGCATTTCTCATATTATATGTGGATGACGTACTTTTGTTGGGAAATGATATAGAACTTTTGGACAGCATAAAGGCCTACTTGAATAAGTGTTTTTCAATGAAGGACCTTGGAGAAGCTGCTTATATATTAGGCATCAAGATCTATAGAGATAGATCGAGACGCCTCATAGGTCTTTCACAAATCACATACCTTAAAAGATATTGAAGAAGTTCAATATGGATCAGTCCAAGAAGGGGTTCTTGCCTGTGTTGCAAGGTGTGAAATTGAGCTCGGCTCAAAGCCCGACCACGGCAGAAGATAAAGAAAAGATGAGTGTCATCCCCTATGCCTCAGCCATAGGGTCTATTATGTATGCCATGCTGTGTACCAGACCTGATGTAAACCTTGTCGTAAGTTTGGTAGGAAGGTACCAAAGTAATCCAAGCATGGAACACTGGACAGCGGTCAAGAATATCCTAAAGTACCTGAAAAGGAGTAAGGATATGTTTCTCGTTTATGGAGGTGACGAAGAGCTCGTCGTAAAGGGTTACATCGATGCTAGCTTCGACGCAGATCTGGATGACTCCAAGTCACAAACCCGATACGTGTATATTTTGAATGGTGGGGCAGTAAGCTGGTGCAGTTGCAAGCAAGGCATTGTGGCGGGATCTACATGTGAAGTGGAGTACATGGCAGCCTCAGAGGCAGCACATGAAGCAATCTGGATAAAGGAGTTCATTATCGACCTAGGAGTTATTACCAATGTGTCGGGCTCGATGACTCTCTTCTGTGACAACACTGGAGCTATTGAACTTGCCAAGGAGCCCAGGTTTCACAAAAAGACCAGACGCATCAAGCGTCGCTTCAACTCCATTCGTGAAAAAGTTCAAGATGGAGACATAGATATTTGTAAAGTGCATATGGATCTGAATGTCGCAGATCCGTTGACTAAACCTCTTCAGCGAGCAAAACATGATCAACACCAGAACTCTATGGGTGTTTGATTCATCACAATGTAACTAGATTATTGACTCTAGTGCAAGTGGGAGACTGTTGAAAATATGCCCTAGAGGCAATAATAAAATGGTTATTATTATATTTCCTTGTTCATGATAATTGTCTATTGTTCATGCTATAATTGTATTGATCGGAAACCGTAATACATGTGTGAATACATAGACCACACCATGTCCCTAGTGAGCCTCTAGTTGACTAGCTCGTTGATCGACAGATGGTCATGGTTTCCTGACTATGGACATTGGATGTCATTGATAATGGGATCACAACATTAGGAGAATGATGTGATGGACAAGACCCAATCCTAAGCATAGCACAAGATCGTGTAGTTTGTTTGCTAGAGCTTTTGTAATGTCAAGTATCATTTCCTTAGACCATGAGATTGTGTAACTCCCGGATACCATAGGAGTGCTTTGGGTGTACCAAATGTCACAACGTAACTGGGTGGCTATAAAGGTACACTACAGGTATCTCCGAAAGTATCTGTTGGGTTGGCACGAATCGAGACTGGGATTTGTCACTCCATATGACGGAGAGGTATCTCTGGGCCCACTCGGTAATGCATCATCATAATGAGCTCAATGTGACCAAGTGTTTGGTCACGGTATCATGCATTACGAAACAAGTAAAGTGACTTGCCGGTAACGAGATTGAACAAGGTATTGGGATATCGACGATCGAATCTCGGGCAAGTAACATACCGATTGACAAAGGAAATTGTATACGAGATTACTTGAATCCTCGACATCATGGTTCATCCAATGAGATCATCATGGAACATGTAGAAGCCAACATGGGTATCCAGATCCCGCTGTTGGTTATTGGCCGGAGAGCTGTCTCGGTCATGTCTGCATGATTCCCGAACCCGTAGGGTCTACACAAGGTTCGAAGATGCTAGGGTTATTAGGAAGATTTGTATGTGATTACCGAATGTTGTTCGGAGTCTCGGATGAGATCCCGGACGTCACGAGGAGTTCCAGAATGGTCCGTAGGTGAAGATTTATATATGGGAAGTTGTCATACGGTCACCGGAAATTTTCGGGGGCATACCAGTATTGTACCGGGGCCACCAGAGGGGTTCCGGGGGTCCACTGGGAGGGGCAACATATCCCAGAGGGCCTCATGGGCTGTAGAGGGAAGGGAACCAGCCCCTTGGAGGGCTGGGTGCAACCCCCCCTAGGGCCCATGCGCCTAGGGTTGGGGGGGCCCTAAAGGGGGGCGCCTCCCTTGCTTGGGGGGCAAGCCCCCTCCCCCCTTGGCCGCCGCCCCCCTCTAGATCCCATCTAGAGGGGCCGACCCCCCTTCCCCCTTCTCCTATAAATAGAGGGGCGAGGGGAGGGATGCAGCACCACATCCAAGGCGCAGCCCCTCCCCTCCCCAACACCTCTCCTCCTCCGCAAGAGCTTGGCGAAGCCCTGCCGGAGTACTGCCACTCCATCACCACCACGCTGTCGTGCTACTGTTGGAGCCTTCTTCCTCAACCTCTCCCTCGTCCTTGCTGGATCAAGGCGCGGGAGATGTCACCGGGCTGCACTTGTGTTGAACGCGGAGGTGTCATTGTTCGGCGCTAAGATCGGAATACACCGCGATGTGAATCGCTTCGAGTACGACTCCTTTGTCCGTGTTCTTGTAACGCTTCCGTCTCGCGATCTTCAAGGGTATGAAGATGCACTCCCCTCTCTCTTGTTGCTAGTTACTCCATAGATTGATCTTAGTGATGCATAGAAAATTTTAATTTCTGCAACGATCTCCAACAGGTAGAACATCATCATCGTCACCACGCCGTCGTGCTGATGGAACTATCCCTCAACACTCGGCTGGATCGGAGTTCGAGGGACTTCATCAAGCTGAACGTGTGCAAGAACTCGGAGGTGATGTGCTTTCGGTGCTTGATTGGTCGGGCCATGAAGATGTACGACTACATCAACCGCGTTGTGCTAACGCTTCCGCTTACGGTCTACGAGGGTACGTAGACAACACTCTCCCCTCTTGTTGATATGCATCACCATGATCTTGCGTGTGCATAGGAATTTTTTTGAAATTACTACGTTCCCCAACATGATCATGTTTTGCTTGTGAGAGAGGTTTAGTCAACGGGTCTGCCACATTCAGATCCGTATGGATTTTGCAAATTTCTATGTCTACAATGCTCCGCATGGAGCTACTCTAGCTAACTACTCCCACTTTCAATACGTATCCAGATTGAAACTCAGAGTCATTTGGATCAGTGTAAAAGCTTGCATCGATGTAACTCTTTACGACGAACACCTTATCACCTCCATAACCGAGAAATATTTCCTTAGTCCTCTAAGGATAATTTTGACCGCTGTCTAGTGATCTACTCCTGGATCACCATTGTACCCCCTTGCCAAACTCATGGTAAGGTACACAACAGGTTTGGTACACAGCATAGCATATTTTTATAGAACCTATGGCTGAGGCATAGGGAATGACTTTCATTCTCTCTCTATCTTCTGTCGTGGTCGGGCTTTGAGTATTACTCAACTTCACACCTTGCAACACAGGCAAGAACCCTTTCTTTGACTGATCCATTTTGAACTTTTTCAAAACTTTATCAAGGTATGTGCTTTGTGAAAGTCCTATGAAGCGTCTTGATCTATCTCTATAGATCTTGATGCCCAATATATAAGCAGCTTCACTGAGGTCTTCCATTGAAAAACTTTTATTCAAGTATCCTTTTATGCTATCCAGAAATTCTACATAATTTTCAATCAACAATATGTCACCCACATATAATATTAGAAATGCTATAGAGCTCCCACTCACTTTATTGTAAATACAGACTTCTCCGAAAGTCTGTATAAAACCATATGCTTTGATCACCTCATCAAAGCGTATATTCCAACTCTGAGATGCTTGCAGCAGTCCATAGATGGATCGCTGGAGCTTGCACACTTTGTTAGCACCTTTAGGATCGACAAAACCTTATGGTTGCATCATATACAACTCTTCTTTTAGAAATCCATTAAGGAATGTAGTTTTGACGTCCTTTTGCCAGATTTCATAATCATAAAATGCGGCAATAGCTAACATGATTCGGACAGACTTAAGCATCGCTACGGGTGAGAAAGTCTCATCGTAGTCAACTCCTTGAACTTGTCAAAAACCTTTTGTGACAAGTCGAGCTTTATAGACAGTAACATTACCATCAGCGTCAGTCTTCTTCTTGAAGATCCATTTATTCTCTATGGGTCGCCGATCATCGGGCAAATCCACCAAAGTCCACACTTTGTTCTCATACATGGTTCCTATATCAGATTTCATGGCCTCAAGCCATTTATCAGAATCTGGGCTCATCATAGCTTCTTCATAGTTCGTAGGTTCTCCATGGTCTAGTAACATGACTTCCAGAATAGGATTGCCATACCACTTTGGTGTCGATCGTGTTTTGGTTGACCTACGAGGTTCGATAGTAACTTGATATGAAGTTTCATGATCATCATCATTAGCTTCCTCTCTAGTTGGTGTAGGCATCACGGGAACAGATTTCTCTCATGAGCTACTTTCCAAATTGAGAAGGTACAATTACCTCATCAAGTTCTACTTTCCTCCTACTCACTTCTTTCGAGAGAAACTCCTTCTCTAGAAAGGTTCCATTCTTGGCAACAAAGATCTTGCCTAATCTATGGTAGAAGGTGTACCCAATTGTTTCCTTAGGGTATCCTATGAAGACGCACTTCTCCGATTTGGGTTCGAGCTGATCAGGCTGAAGCCTTTTGACATAAGTGTCGCAACCCCAAACTTTAAGAAACGACAACTTAGGTTTATTGCCAAACCACAGTTCATACGGTGTGGTCTCAAAGGATTTAGACGGTGCCTTATTTAACGTGAATGTAGTTGTCTCTAATGCATAACCCCAAAATGAAAGTGGTAAATCGGTAAGAGACATCATAGATCGCACCATATCTAATAAAGTACGGTTACGACGTTTGGACACAACATTATGTTGTGGTGTTCCAGATGGCGTGAGTTGTGAAACTATTCCACATTGTTTAAAATGAAGGCCAAACTCGTAACTCAAATATTCGCCTCCGCGATCAGATTGTAGAAACTTTATTTTCTTGTTACGATGATTCTCCACTTCACTCTAAAATTCTTTAAACTTTTCAAATGTTTCAGACTTGTGTTTCATTAAGTAGATATACCCATATTTGCTCAAATCATCTGTGAAGGAAAGAAAATAATGATATCCGCTGCGAGCCTCAACACTCATTGGACGACATACATCGGTATGTATTAATTCCAATAAGTCATTGGTTCGCTCCATTGTTCCGAAGAACAGAGTTTTAGTCATCTTGCCCACGAGGCATGGTTCGCAAGTATAAAGTGATTCCAAAAGTCCATCTGCATGGATTTTCTTACTGCGTTTTAAACCAATATGACCTAAACGGCAGTGCCACAAATATGTTGCACTATCATTATCAACTTTGCATCTTTTAGCATCAATATTATGAATATGTGTATCATCACAATCAAGATTCAACAGAAATAGACCACTCTTCAAGGTTGCATGACCATAAAAGATATTACTCATATAAATAGAACAACCATTATTCTCTGATTTAAATGAATAATCGTATCGCACTAAACAAGATCCAGATATAATGTTCATGCTCAACGCTGGCACCAAATAACAATTATTTTGGTCTAAAACTAATCACGAAGGTAGATGTGGAAGTAGCGTGCCGATGGCGATCACATCGACCTTGAAACCATTCCCGACGCGCATCGTCAGCTCGTCCTTAGTCAATCTTCGTTTAATCCTTAGTCCCGGTTTCAAGTTACAAATATGAGCAACCGATCCGGTATCAAATACTCACGAACTACTATGAGCATTAGTAAGGTACACATCAATAACATGTATATCAAATATATCTTTGTTCACTTTGCCATCCTTCTTATCCGCCAAATACTTGGGGCAGTTCTGCTTCCAGTGACCAGTCCCTTTGCAGTACAAGCACTCAGTTTCAGGCTTAGGTCCAGCTTTGATCTTCTTGTTGGGGAACGTTGTAGAAAATAAAAAAAATTCTACGCTTCACCAAGATCAATCTATAGAGTTTTCTAGCAACGAGATAGAGGAGTGCATCTACATACCCTTGTAGATCGCGTGCGGAAGCGTTCAAGAGAACGGGGTTGAGGGAGTCGTACTCGTCGTGATCCAAATCACCGGAGATCCTAGCGCCGAACGGACGGCACCTCTGTGTTCAACACACGTACGGTTGGCAAGACGTCTCCTCCTTCTTGATCCAGCAAGGGGGAAGGAGTGGTTGATGAAGATCCAGCAGCACGACAGCGTGGTGGTGGATGCAGCAGTGATCACGGCAGGGCTTCACCAAGCTTCTCCGAGAGGGAGAGGTGGTGCGTGGGGAGAGGGAGGCACCAGAGACTTGGGTGCGGCTGCCCTCCCAACCCCCACTATATATAGGGCCCCTAGGGGGGGGCACCAGCCCAAGGAGATGCAATCTCCAAGGGGGGCGGCGGCCAAGGGGGTGGCTTGCCCCCCAAGGCAAGTGGAGGTGCCCCCCACCCCTAGGGTTTCCAACCCTAGGCGCAGGAGGGCCCAAAGGGGGGCGCACCAGACCACCAGGGGCTGGTTCCCCTCCCACTTCAGCCCATGGGGCCCTCTGGGATAGGTGGCCCCACCCGGTGGACCCTCGGGACCCTTTCGGTGGTCCTGGTACAATACCGATGACCCCCGAAACTTTCTCGATGGTCGAAACTGAACTTCCCATATATAAATCTTCACCTCCAGACCATTCCAAAGAACTCCTCGTGACGTCCGGGATCTCATCCAGGACTCCGAACCACTTTCGGGTTACTGCATACTAATATCTCTACAACCCTAGTGTCACCGAACATTAAGTGTGTAGACCCTACGGGTTCGGGAGACATGCAGACATGACCGAGATGCCTCTCCGGTCAATAACCAACAGCGGGATCTGGATACCCATGTTGGCTCCCACATGCTCCTCGATGATCTCATCAGATGAACCACGAAGTCGAGGATTCAATCAATCCCGTATACAATTCCCTTTGTCAATCGATACGCTACTTGCCCGAGATTCGATCATCGGTATCCCAATACCTCGTTTAATCTCGTTACCGGCAAGTCACTTTACTCGTACCGTAATGCATGATCCCGTGACCAGACACTTGGTCACATTGAGCTCATTATGATGATGCATTACCGAGTGGGCCCAGAGATACCTCTCCGTCATACAGAGTGACAAATCCCAGTCTTGATTCGTGCCAACCCAACAGACACTTTCGGAGATACCCGTAGTGCACCTTTATAGTCACCCAGTTATGTTGTGACGTTTGGCACACCCAAAGCACTCCTACGGTATCCGGGAGTTGCACAATTTCATGGTCTAAGGAAATGATACTTGACATTCGAAAAAGCTCTAGCTAAACGAACTACACGATCTTTGTGCTATGCTTAGGATTGGGTCTTGTCCATCACATCATTCTCCTAATGATGTGATCCCGTTATCAATGACATCCAATGTCCATAGTCAGGAAACCATGACTATCTGTTGATCAACGAGCTAGTCAACTAGAGGCTCACTAGGGACGTGTTGTGGTCTATATATTCACACATGTATTACGATTTCCGGATAACACAATTATAGCATGAATAATAGACAATTATCATAAACAAGGAAATATAATAATAACCATTTTATTATTGCCTCTAGGGCATATTTCCAACAGTCTCCCACTTGCAATAGAGTCAATAATCTAGTTACATTGTGATGAATCGAACACCCATTGCATCCTGGTGTTGATCATGTTTTGCTCTAGGGAGAGGTTTAGTCAACGGATCTGCTACATTCAGGTCCGTATGTACTTTACAAATATCTATGTCTCCATCTTGAACATTTTCACGAATGGAGTTGAAGCGACGCTTGATGTGCCTGGTCTTCTTGTGAAACCTGGGCTCCTTGGCAAGTGCAATAGCTCCAGTGTTGTCACAGAAGAGTGTGATCGGCCCCGATGCATTGGGTATGACTCCTAGGTCGGTGATGAACTCCTTCACCCAGATTGCTTCATGTGCTGCCTCCGAGGCTGCCATGTACTCTGGTTCACATGTAGATCCCGCCACGATGCTTTGCTTGCAACTGCACCAGCTTACTGCCCCACCATTCAAAATATACAGGTATCCGGTTTGTGACTTAGAGTCATCCAGATCTGTGTCGAAGCTAGCATCGACGTAACCCTTTACGATGAGCTCTTCGTCACCTCCATATACGAGAAACATATCCTTAGTCCTTTTCAGGTACTTCAAGATATTCTTGACCGCTGTCCAGTGTTCCATGCCGGGATTACTTTGGTACCTTCCTACCAAACTTACGGCAAGGTTTATATCAGGTCCGGTACAGGTCATGGCATACAGGATAGACCCTATGGCTGAGGCATAGGGGACGACACTCATCTTTTCACTATCTTCTGCCGTGGTCGGACATTGAGCCGAGCTCGATTTCACACCTTGCAACACAGGCAAGAACCCCTTCTTGGACTGATCCATATTGAACTTCTTCAATATCTTATCAAGGTATGTACTCTGTGAAAGACCTATGAGGCGTCTCGATCTATCTCTATAGATCTTGATGCCTAATATGTAAGCAGCTTCTCCAAGGTCCTTCATTGAAAAACACTTATTCAAGTAGGCCTTAATGTTGTCCAAAAGTTCTATATCATTTCCCATCAAAAGTATGTCATACACATATACTATGAGAAATGCTACAGAGCTCCCACTCACTTTCTTGTAAACGCAGGCTTCTCCATAAGTCTGCATAAACCCAAATGCTTTGATCATTTCATTAAAGCGAATGTTCCAACTCCGAGATGCTTGCACCAGCCCATAGATGGAGCGCTGGAGCTTGCATACCTTGTTAGAATTCTTAGGATCGACAAAACCTTCCGGCTGCATCATATACAGTTCTTCCTTAAGATGGCCGTTAAGGAATGCCGTTCTGACGTCCATTTGCCATATCTCATAATAATAGTATGCGGCAATTGCTAACATGATTCGGACGGACTTCAGCTTCGCTATGGGAGAGAATGTCTCATCATAGTCAATCCCTTGAACTTGTCGATAACCCTTAGCGACAAGTCGAGCTTTATAGATGGTAACATTACCATCCGCGTCCGTCTTCTTCTTAAAGATCCATTTCTTTTCAGTCGCTCGCCGATCATCGGGCAGGTCTGTCAAAGTCCATACTTTGTTTTCATACATGGATCCTATCTCGGATTGCATGGCTTCAAGCCATTTGTTGAAATCTGGGCCCGCCATTGCTTCTTCATAGTTCAAAGGTTCACCGTTGTCTAACAACATAATTTCCAGGACAGGGTTGCCATACCATTCTGGTGTGGAACGTGTCCTCGTGGACCTACGAAGTCCAGTAGTGACTTGATCCGGAGTACCTTGATCATCATCATTAATTTCCTCTCTAGTCGGTGCAGGCACCACAGGAACATCTTCCTGAGCTGCGCTACTTACCGGTTCAAGGGGTAGTACTTCATCAAGTTCCACTTTCCTCCCACTTACTTCTTTCGAGAGAAACTCTTTCTCTAGAAAGGACCCGTTCTTGGCAACAAAGATCTTGCCCTTGGATCTTAGGTAGAAGGTATACCCAATGGTTTCCTTAGGGTATCCTATGAAGACACATTTTTACGACTTGGGTTCGAGCTTTTCAGGTTGAAGTTTCTTGACATAAGCATCGCATCCCCAAACTTTTAGAAACGACAGCTTAGGTTTCTTCCCAAACCATAATTCAAACGGTGTCATCTGAACGGATTTATACGGTGCCCTATTTAAAGTGAACGTAGCTGTCTCTAGAGCGTATCCCCAAAATGATAGCGGTAAATCGGTAAGTGACAACATAGATCGCACCATATCCAATAGAGTGCGATTCCGACGTTCGGACACACCATTTCGCTGAGGTGTTCCAGGCGGCATGAGTTGTGAAACGATTCCACATTTCCTTAAGTGCGTACCAAATTCGTGACTTAAATATTCTCCCCCACGATCTGATCGTAAGAACTTCATCTTTCGGTCACGTTGATTCTCTACCTCATTCTGAAATTCCTTGAACTTTTCAAAGGTCTCAGACTTGTGTTTCATCAAGTAGACATACCCATATCTACTCAAGTCATCAGTGAGGGTGAGAACATAACGATAGCCTCCGCGAGCCTCGACGCTCATTGGACCGCACACATCAGTATGTATGATTTCCAATAAGTTGGTTGCTCGCTTCATTGTTCCGGAGAACGAAGTCTTGGTCATCTTGCCCATGAGGCATGGTTCGCATGTGTCAAATGATTCATAATCGAGAGACTCTAAAAGTCCATCAGCATGGAGCTTCTTCATGCGCTTGACACCAATGTGACCAAGGCGGCAGTGCCACAAGTATGTGGGACTATCGTTATCAACTTTACATCTTTTGGTATTCACACTATGAATATGTGTAACATTACGCTCGAGATTCATTAAGAATAAACCATTGACCAGCGGGACATGACCATAAAACATATCTCTCATATAAATAGAACAACCATTATTCTCAGATTTAAATGAGTAGCCATCTCGCATTAAACGAGATCCAGATACAATGTTCATGCTCAAAGCTGGCACTAAATAACAATTATTGAGGTTTAAAACTAATCCTGTAGGTAAATGTAGAGGTAGCGTGCCGACGGCGATCACATCGACCTTGGAACCATTCCCGACAGGCATCGTCACCTCGTCCTTCGCCAGTCTCCGCTTATTCCGCAGCACTTGCTTTGAGTTACAAATATGAGCAACCGCATCGGTATCAAATACCCAGGAGCTACTACGATTACTGGTAAGGTACACATCAATTACATGTATATCACATATACCTTTGGTTTTGCTGGCCTTCTTGTCCGCTAAGTACTTGGGGCAGTTCCGCTTCCAGTGACCACTTCCCTTGTAATAAAAGCACTCAGTCTCAGGCATGGCTCCATTGTTTGACTTCTTCCCGGCAACTGGCTTGCCGGGCGAGGCAACTCCCTTGCCGTCCTTCTTGAAGTTCTTCTTACCCTTGCCTTTCTTGAACTTAGTTGTTTTATTCACCATCAACACTTGATGTTCCTTTTTGATCTCTACCTCTGCTGATTTCAGCATTGGATATACCTCAGGAATGGTCTTTTCCATCCCCTGCATATTGAAGTTCATCACAAAGCTCTTGTAGCTCGGTGGAAGCGACTGAAGGATTCTGTCAATAACCGCGTCATCCGGGAGATTAACTCCCAGCTGAGTCAAGTGGTTGTGCAACCCAGACATCTTGAGTATGTGCTCACTGACAGAACTATTTTCCTCCATCTTACAACTGAAGAACTTATCGGAGACTTCATATCTCTCGACCCGGGTATGAGCTTGGAAAACCATTTTCATCTCTTCGAACATCTCATATGCTCCGTGTTGCTCAAAATGCTTTTGGAGCCCCGGTTCTAAGCTGTAAAGCATGCCGCACTGAACGAGGGAGTAATCATCAGCACGAGATTGCCAAGCGTTCATGACGTCTTTGTTCTCTGGGATGGGTGCTTCACCTAGTGGTGCTTCTAGGACATAATCTTTCTTGGCAGCTATGAGGATGATCCTCAGGTTTCGGACCCAGTCCGTATAGTTGCTGCCATCATCTTTCAGCTTGGTTTTCTCTAGGAACGCGTTGAAGTTGAGGTGGACATGAGCATTGGCCATTTGATCTACAAGACATTTTGCAAAGGTTTTTACACTAAGTTCATGATAATTAAGTTCATCTAATCAAATTATTCAATGAGCTCCCACTCAGATTAGACATCCCTCTAGTCATCTAAGTGATACATGATCCGACTCGACTAGCCCGTGTCCGATCATCACGTGAGACGGACTAGTCATCATCGGTAAACATCTCCATGTTGATCGTATCTTCTATACGACTCATGTTCGACCTTTCGGTCTTCCGTGTTCCGAGGCCATGTCTATACATGCTAGGCTCGTCAAGTCAACCTAAGTGTATTGCGTGTGTAAATCTGGCTTACACCCATTGTATTCGAATGTTAGGATCTATCACACCCGATCATCACGTGGTGCTTCGAAATAATGAACCTTGGCAACGGTGCACAGTTAGGGGGAACACTTTCTTGAAATTATTACGACGGATCATCTTATTAAAGCTACCGTCGTTCTAAGCAAATAAGATGTAAAACATGATAAACATCACATGCAATCAAATAGTGACATGATATGGCCAATATCATATTGCTCCTTTGATCTCCATCTTCAGGGCGCCATGATCATCTTCGTCACCGGCATGACACCATGATCTCCATCATCGTGTCTTCATGAAGTTGTCACGCCAACGACTACTTCTACTTCTATGGCTAACGCGTTTAGCAATAAAGTAAAGTAGTTTACATGGCGTTATTCAATGACACGCAGGTCATACAAAAATAAAGACAACTCCTATGGCTCCTGCCGGTTGTCATACTCATCGACATGCAAGTCGTGATTCCTATTACAAGAACATGATCAATCTCATTCATCACATATATCATTCATCACATCCTTTTGGCCATATCACATCACACGGCACATGCTGCAAAAACAAGTTAGACGTCCTTTAATTGTTGTTGCAAGTTTTTACGTGGCTTCTATAGGTTTCTAGCCAGAACGTTTCTTACCTACGTAAAACCACAACGTGATATGCCAATTTCTATTTACCCTTCATAAGGACCCTTTTCATCGAATCCGCTCCAACTAAAGTGGGAGAGATAGACACCCGCTATCCACCTTATGCAACTAGTGCATGTCAGTCGGTGGAACCTGTCTCACGTAAGCGTACGTGTAAGGTCGGTCCGGGCCGCTTCATCCCATGATGCCGCCGAAGCAAGATAAGACTAGTAGTGGCAAGAAAATTGACAACATCTACGCCCACAACAAGTTTGTGTTCTACTCGTGCATAGTAACTACGCATAGACCTAGCTCATGATGCCACTGTTGGGGAACGTTGCAGAAAATAAAAAAAATTCTACGCTTCACCAAGATCAATCTATGGAGTTGTCTAGCAACGAGAGAGAGGAGTGCATCTACATACCCTTGTAGATCGCGTACGGAAGCGTTCAAGAGAACGGGGTTGAGGGAGTCGTACTCGTCGTGATCTAAATCACCGGAGATCCTAGCGCCGAACGGATGGCACCTCCGCGTACAACACATGTACGGTTGGGAAGACGTCTCCTCCTTCTTGATCCAGCAAGGGGAAAGGAGAGGTTGATGAAGATCCAGCAGCACGATGGCGTGGTGGTGGATGTAGCAGTGATCACGGCGGGGCTTCGCCAAGCTTCTGCGAGAGGGGGAGGTGGTGCGTGGGGAGAGGGAGGCGCCAGAGACTTGGGTGCGGCTGCCCTCCCTCCCCCCCCACTATATATAGGGCCCCTAGGGGGGGCACCGGTCCTAGGAGATGCAATCTCCAAGGGGGGGCCAAGGGGGTGGCTTGCCCCCAAGGCAAGTGGAGGCGCCCCCCACCCCTAGGGTTTCCAACCCTAGGCGCAGGGGAGCCCAAAGGGGGGCGCACCAGCCCACCAGGGGCTATTTCCCCTCCCACTTCAGCCCATGGGGCCCTCCGAGATAGGTGGCCCCACCCAGTGGACCCCCGGGACCCTTCCGGTGGTCCCAGTACAATACCGGTGACCCCTGAAACTTTCCCGATGGCCGAAACTGAACTTCCCATATATAAATCTTCACCTCCGGACCATTCCGGAACTCCTCGTGACGTCCGGAATCTCATCCGGGACTCCAGACAACTTTTGGGTTACTGCATACTAATATCTCTACAACCCTAGCGTCACCAAACCTTAAGTGTGTAGACCCTACGGGTTCGGGAGACATGGAGACATGACCGAGATGCCTCTCCGGTCAATAACCAACAACGGGATATGGATACCAATGTTGGCTCCCACATGCTCCTCGATGATCTCATCGGATGAACCACGATGTCGAGGATTCAATCAATCCCGTATACAATTCCCTTTGTCAATCGGTATGTTACTTGCCCGAGATTTGATCGTCGGTATCCCAATACCTCGTTTAATCTCATTACCGGCAAGTCACTTTACTCGTACCGTAATGCATGATCCCGTGACCAGACACTTGGTCACATTGACCTCATTATGATGATGCATTACCGAGTGGGCCCAGAGATACCTCTACGTCATACGGAGTGACAAATCCCAGTCTTGATTCGTGCCAACCCAACAGAAACTTTCGGAGATACCCGTAGTGCACCTTTATAGTCACCCAGTTATGTTGTGACGTTTGGCACACCCAAAGCACTCCTACGGTATCCGGGAGTTGCACAATTTCATGGCCTAAGGAAATGATACTTGACATTCGAAAAAGCTCTTGCTAAACGAACTACACGATCTTTGTGCTATGCTTAGGATTGGGTCTTGTCCATCACATCATTCTGCTAATGATGTGATCCCGTTATCAATGACATCCAATGTCCATAGTCAGGAAACCATGACTATCTGTTGATCAACGAGCTAGTCAACTAGAGGCTCACTAGGGACGTGTTGTGGTCTATATATTCACACATGTATTACGATTTCCGGATAACACAATTATAGCCTGAATAATAGACAATTATCATAAACAAGGAAATATAATAATAAACATTTTATTATTGCCTCTAGGGCATATTTCCAACACTTCTTCCCCGGGAGTGGCAACTTGTTTGCCATTCTTCTTGAAGTTCCTTTTCTTTCCGTTACCCTTTTTCTTGAAACTAGTGGTCTTGTTAACCATCAACACTTGATGATCCTTCTTGATTTCTACCTTCGCGGCTTTGAGCATTGCAAAGAGCTCGGGAATAGTCTTCTCCATCCCTTGCATATTATAGTTCATCATGAAGCCTTTGTAGCTTGGTGGCAGTGATTGGGGAACTCTGTCAATAACACTATCACCTGGAAGATTAACTCCCAGTTGAGTCAAGTGATTATGATATCCAGACATTCTGAATATGTGTTCACTGACAGAACTGTTCTACTCCATCTTGTAGCTATAGAACTTGTTGGAGACTTCATATCTCTCAACTCGAGCATTTGCTTGAAATATTAACTTCAACTCTTGGAACATCTCATATGCTCCATCATGTTCAAAACGTCTTTGAGTCCCGTTTCTAAGTCGTAAAGCATGGCACACTGAACTATCGAGTAGTCATCAAATTGATCTTGCGAGACGTTCAAAACATCAGCATTTGCTCCTGTAGCAGGCATTTCACCTAGCGGTGCATCAAGGAATTAATTCTTCTGTGCAGCAATGAGGATATCCTCAAGTTATGGACCCAGTCCGTGTAGTTGCTACCATCATCTTTCAACTTGGCTTTCTCTAGGAAGTAGGAATGCATTAAAATTAAAGGGAATGGTAGCACGGGCCATTGATCTACAACATAGATATGCAAATACTATCAGGACTAAGTTCATGATAAATTAAATTCAATTAATCAAATTACTAAAGAACTCCCACTTAGATAGACATCCCTCAAGTCATCTAAATGATACGTGATCCAAATCAACTAAACCATGTTCGATCATCACGTGAGATGGAGTAGTCATCAATGGCGAACATCTATATGTTGATCATATCTACTATATGATTCACGTTCGACCTTTCAGTCTCCAGTGTTCCGCGGCCATGTCTGTACATGCTAGGCTCATCAAGTTTAACCCGAGTATTCCGCATGTGCAAAACTGTCTTGCACCCGTTGTATGTGAACATAGAGCCTATCACACCCGATCATCACATGGTGTCTCTGCACGAAGAACTGTCGCAACAGTGCATACTCAGGGAGAACACGTATACCTTGAAATTTTATTTAAGAGGTCATCTTATAATGCTTCCATCGTACTAAGCAAAATAAGATGCATAAAGATAAACATCACATGTAATCAAAATATGTGACATGATGTGGCCATCATCATCTCGTGCTTTTGATCTCCATCTCCAAAGCATCATCATGATCTCCATCGTCACCAGCTCGACACCTTGATCTCCATCATTGCGTCATGGTCGTCTCGCCAACTATTGCTTCTACAACTGTCGCTATCGCTTAGTGATAAAGTAAAGCAATTACATGGCATTTGCATCTCATACAATAAAGAGACAACCATAAGGCTCCTGCCAGTTGCCGATAACTTTTACAAAACATGATCATCTCATACAATAACGTATATCACATCATGTCTTGACCATATCACATCACAACATGCCCTAAAAAAACAAGTTAGGCGTCCTCTACTTTGTTGTTGCAAATTTTACGTGGCTGCTACGGGCATCTAGCAAGAACCATTCTTACCTACGGCACAAAAACCACAACGGTGATTTATCAAGTTTGCTCTTTTAACCTTCAACAAGGATCGGCCGTAGTCAAATTCGATTCAACTAAAGTAGGAGAAACAGGCACCCGACAGCCGCCTTGCAAAACTAGTTGCATGTCTGTCGGTGGAACCGGTCTTATGAACGTGGTCATGTAAGGTTGGTTCGGGCCGCTTCATCCAACAATACCGCCGAATCAAAATAAGACATAGGTGGTAAGCAGTATGACGATCACTGCCCACAACTCATTGTGTTCTACTCGTGCATATCATCTACACATAGACCTGGCTCGGATGCCACTGTTGGAAAACATAGCATGCAATTTTAAAAAAAATTCCTACGTTTACGCAAGATCTATCTAGGAGATGCATAGCAATGAGAGGGGGAGAGTGTGTCTACGTACCCTCGTAGACCGAAAGCGGAAGCGTTTGACAACGCGGTTGATGTAGTCAAACTTCTTCTAGCTTCGACCGATCAAGTACCGAACGTACGACACCTCCGAGTTTTGCAAATGTTCAGCTCGATGACGTCCCTCATCCTCTTGATCCAGCAAAGGTGTCGAGGAAGTAGATGAGTTCCGTCAACAGGATGGCATGGTGACGGTGATGGTGATGTGATCCATGTAGGGGTTCGCCTAAGCACCATGAGAATATGACCGGGGGTGTAAACTATGGAGGGGGGCGCCGCACATGGCTAACAGTTGATCTTGTGTGTTGTAGGCGCCCCCCTCCCCACATATATATAGGTTGGAGGGGAGGAGAGGCACCCAAGGGGGTGCCCCAAGTAGGAGGAATCCTACTTGGGGTCCTCTCCCAATTTGGCCAACCCCCCTCTCATATTCCTATTCGGAGTAGGAAGTGAAGAGGGGGAAGGGGGAATCCTATTCCCTTTTTCCATTCCTCCTTCCCCTTTCCTTCTCCAATTTGGCCAGCCCATATGGGGGGAGCACCAGCCCCTTTGTGGCTGGTGCGTTTCCCCTCTTGGTACATAAGGCCCATATCTTTTGCCGGGAGTGCCCGGAACCCCTTCCGCTGACCCGATAAGTACCCAGTGCTTCCCGAACACTTCCGGTGTCCGAATACCATCATACTATATATCAATCTTTACCTCTCGACCATTTCGAGACTCCTTGTCATGTCTGTGATATCATCTAGGACTCCAAACAACATTCGGTCACCAAATCACATAACTCATATAATACAATATCGTCATTGAACGTTAAGAGTGCGGACCCTATGGGTTCAAGAACTATGTAGACATGACCGAGACACCTCTTTGGTCAATAACCAATAGCGGAACCTGGATGCTCATATTGGCTCCCACATATTCTACGAAGATCTTTATCAGTCGAACCATTATGAGAACATATGTTATTCTCTTTGTCCACCGGTATGTTACTTGCCCGAGATTCGATCATCGGTATCTTCATACCTAGTTCAATCTCGTTACTGGCAAGTCTCTTTACTTGTTCCATAATGGATCATCCTACAACTAACTCATTAGTCACTTCGGTTGCAAGGCTTCTTATGATGTGCATTACCGAGAGGGCCCAAAGATACCTCTCCGATACTCGGAGTGACAAACCCTAATCTCGATCTATGCCAACCCAACAAACACCTTCGGAGATACCTATAGAGAATCTTTATAATCACCCAGTTACGTTGTGACATTTGATAGCACACAAGGTATTCCTCCGGTATCCGGGAGTTGCATAATCTCATAGTCGAAGGAATATGTATTTGACATGAAGAAAGCAATAGCAATAAAATTGAACGATTATAATGCTAAGCTAATGAATGGGTCTTGTCCATCACATAATTCTCCTGATGATGTGATCCGTTCATCAAATGACAACACATGTCTATGGTTAGGAAACTTAACCATCTTTGATTAACGAGCTAGTCTAGTAGAGGCTTACTAGGGACACAGTATTTTGTCTATGTATCCACACATGTATCAAGTTTCCGGTTAATACAATTCTAGCATGAATAATAAACATTTATCATGAAATAAGGAAATATAAAATAAAACCTTTATTATTGCCTCTAGGGCATATTTCCTTCACGAATACCCTCATCCTATATATCAATCTTTACCTCTCGACCATTTCAAGACTCCTCGTCATGTCCTTGATCTCATCCGGGACTCCGAACAACATTCGGTCACCAAATCACATAACTCATATAATACTATATCGCCATCGAACTTTAAGCGTGCGGACCCTACGGGTTCGAGAACTATGTAGACATGAACGAGACACCTCTCCGGTCAATAACCAATAGCGGAACTTGGATGCCCATATTGGCTCCTACATATTCTACAAAGATCTTTATCGGTCGAACCGTTATAACAACATACGTAATTCCCTTTGTCCATCGGCATGTTACTTGCCCGAGATTCGATCGTCGGTATCTTCATACCTAGTTCAATATCATTACGGGCAAGTCTCTTTACTCGTTCCATAATACATCACCTCGTGACTAACTCCTTAGTCGTTTGCTTGCAAGCTTATGATGTGTATTACCAAGAGGGCCCAGAGATACCTCTCCGATACTCGGAGTGACAAATCCTAATCTCGATCGATGCCAACTCAACAAACACCTTCGAAGATACTTGTAGAGCATCTTTATAATCACCCAGTGACGTTGTGACGTTTGATAGCACACATGGCATTCCTTCGGTATCCGGGAGTTGCATAATCTCATAGTCGAAGGAATATGTATTTGACATGAAGAAAGCAATAGCAATAAAACTTGAACGATCATTATGCTAAGCTAACGGATGGGTCTTGTACATCACATCATTCTCCTAATGATGTGATCCCGTTATCAAACGACAACTCATGTCCATGGTTAGGAAACCTTAACCATCATTGATTAACGAGCTAGTCTAGTAGAGGCTCACTAGGGACACGTTGTTCTTTTATGTATTCACACATGTATTAAGGTTTCCAATCAATACAATTATAGCATGAATAATAAACCTTTATCATGAATAATGAAATATAAAATAACAACTTTATTATTGCCTCTAGGGCATATTTCCTTCAGTCTCCCACTTGCACTAGAGTCAATAATGTAGTTCACATCGTCATGTGACCAATACCCAAAGAGTTTACTAGAGTCAATAATCTAGTCCATGTCGTTATGTGATTAACACCCAAAGAGTACTAAGGTGTGATCATATTTTGCTTGTGAGAGAGGTTTAGTCAACCTGGCGCTTGACGAAGCACCTGTTCGCTTGTCTCGCCCTCTTTCTCTCCCCTTCAGATGTGATTTGGCTTGACATCCTAGATACATGTGCAAGCCTTGTAAACTGAGATGGAGGGAGCACCTATGATACACCCATTACAGGCCTCCTACTAGTATTATACTCCCTCCGTCTCAGTGCATCAGGCATTTAATGAAAATTATATAATCCCAAAAACGCTAAGGCGTGAAACAGTAGTACTAGTTGCATGCATATTAATTAGACCTCATCTATTAGTTGGAGGACCAATGCATGCAATTTCTGCGGCATGCTATTGGGATCTGAAGAGGTCTTCTAATTAATAGCACATTTTTAGTTGAGAAAAAAATGATGTGATTGGCTTCATCCGCAATTTTTTTCCTAGCCCAATCTCTTTGCGCCTAGGTTGCGGTGCACCTTCTAAGATGCCTAAGAGCAAGTACAATAGGGTGATGTATGCGGGTTGTAAGACATTAAATATTATATTCTTGCTTACTTGGAAGAGAGAGAAGAGGAAAGAGAAGAGAAGCGGGCTACTAGTTAACAGCCGGCTGCAGCACGCGCTCCTAGGTACTTTGTGAGAGAGTGGGGTGGGCCATGTATCAACAAAGTAGTATATATTTATATCTATTTATTGTACTTGTTGGCTATAAACTTGGCTATATGTGACATGGCAACATCATATAGCCAGCAGCTGGCTATATTATTAACCATGCTCTAATGCACCTAAACGGAAGTAGTACATATGATGTTAGTGTATAATACTATTTTTATAGTGCATAGTATCATATAGTAGTATTATAGATTATCTTATTTATTAACATACATTACACAAAATAGCATAACATTTAATATGATACGGTATCTATCTATGTTATTTTAACCCTCTCTTTCTTCTTTAATTTCTGTCACATCAGCGTGTTTGCTATTTCCAAGTGCATGATACTAGCTAAGATGTCACCACTATGATCAGCCTAAAGATTTTTGGCTCGACGAACAAGGATACGCATAATGACAGTAACAAGCGAGTATGTATAAATCACACTAACAAGCGCATACAAGTATATACATGGTCATATTGTTTTTTTTAAGTTACGTGGTCATATTGTTAGGAGCCCTCCTACCATCACTTGCTTGGGCTGGTCTGGCCCGTTCGGGGACCACCAAGGCGATAAGAGCATCTACAGCCGGACGGCTCAAACCATCTCTCATATATCCGCGGGTACGTCCGGTCAGTGATCAGACAGGAGAAAAAAATGACCCAACTGGACCCCTCATATCGTTTCTATACGTCCGGACTGTTCGTGAACCCTCATATGCATCTCAAATGCAGGGAGGATATGAGGGCTCACAGACACGCCTGGGCACGCCCGGTCAGTCCGCCACCTAGGACGCGGCCCCATCCCGGACCACCTTTTCCCTTTCTTTATTTATTTTTTCTTTCTCTCTCTCTCTCTCTCTCTCTCTCTTCATTTTCACCATTCACGTGCAAATGGCAGGACATATGAGGAAGAAAATGAGGATTGTGGCTGCGCAGACGGACAAATAGGAGCTCAAAACGGACACGCCCGGTCAGCGCATCCGTGGACGTTTGAGGGGTCAAATTAGTGGTATGTGGTTGTAGATGCTCTAAGAGCCTGGGAGGAGGCGACGTCGAGAGCATCCAGTGGATTACGGACGGCTCTGCAACGGCGGCTCTCTTCTCCTACCTCTCCTCCTCTCTCTAATGTCCCCAATTCATCTGTAATCCAATCTCTGTACCAGATCATGTGTGTGAGAACTATAATTTAGGTAAGAGATATCTGGTACCTTACATCTGGTATTCAGAGCCAGGCCACCACCCAATTTTTCTTCCACAGCTAATTCATCTGTTCCATCGGCGATGACGCATGCCCGCTGTCTTACCACCAGAGGGATGCCATGTCTGCCAAGGAGCTCTTGTTGTGGTATCTCGAGAGATTATGCGCTAAGGTGGAGGAGATGAGCTCAGTGTTGGGTATTGCACGCATGGGTGACCCTCCCGTGGTTACCTCGCTTGTCGATCCCGCAGCCTCAACCACAACGCACGCCTCGTCCACGACCATCCCCGACGTCTCCTGCTCCAACACCAAGGCCAGGAAATGCTCGAGGTTATCCACGACATGCCCCCTGCCTGCACCACGAGGGCGCACATCACCTGTTCGACGGATGGCTCGACTCAAGTTGTCGCCACCAACAACCTCATTAACAAATCTCGGCATCGTGCCTCGTTCGAATTACTTGGTCTTCGACAGGTCGACTATGCGCCTACGATTATTCTAAGGTTACATCTATATTTTGTTGCCGAAAGTTACAACATCAGAAATGGTGTGGCACTGAATGTCTAGCAAAATAACGCACTTGAAGTACAAGAAAGTAAATCAAGAAGGTGAAACGCGAAAAGGAAAATTAAGCGTGATATTCCAGGATCTGAATCAAGAGCAAAGTACTCCGGCAGGGACAACTAAGTAGCAACCTGGGGCGCCGTGGGCATCTTCAAGGCCGCTAGGATCGTAGGCGGCCACGGCAGCTCATACGCGCACTCCGCGGCGTGGTGCTTGTCCTGGAGAGTCCTCCTCCTCTCCCTGGGCGGACGCCGTCGCCGGGCAGAGCTTGGCGCTCGACTTCCTCCCGCAGCTCGGCAGCGGTGGCTGCTGGGAGCTTGCCGACTGCCAGAGCGGCCTCCTCCTCCTCCTCGACGCGGCGCCGCCGTCACACCTCCTCCTCTTCGACGCGGCCCCATCTTCACGCCTCGTCATCTGCGATCCTCTGACGCGGCGCTACAGGCTGGTCCCTCCCTCGGCGTGGTTCCACGGCTGCGATTTCCTGGGTGCCTTCCTCCTCGACGGCGAAGCCGCCGTGGCCGCAGGCGCGTGCATCAGCCTGTCGAACTTCAGCGTGACGTGCGCGCTCTATCGCCACGGATACGGCATAGCCAGGGCCTGCGCGTTCTCGTCCGCCTCCGGCGGCCGCTGGACCTCCGTTGCGGCGCGTAGGAGTACGGCGCTCTGCGGCCACGAGTTCTGGGAGAGCAATGGGATCAACAGCATCTACTTCGCAGGCAACACCGGCGGGTCCGCCTACTGGAGGGTCGGCAGAGACCAGCTCGTTCTTGCTCTGGACAAGGACGCCGCTGAGTTCTCCTCTTCCGTCCTGCCGGACACGGAGTACGCCGTGGGACGAAGACGGGGTTACATCCAGGCGGACGCGCGAAGCGGTAGCGGCGCTCGTCGACACGGTAGTGGCCGACAATGTGGGCGGACGACGCGCCGAGGAGCGAGCGGAACCGACGGAGGAAGCACCCGCCGTCCGCTGCGATTACGCGGCGCCAGCGCCTGCAGGTGCATGCGGCGCGGACGAGGTGGAGAGGCGACGGCAGCCGCAGGAACACCTGCTCGAGAAGGTCGTTGGGGACGACGTCATTTGCGAACTCCGGCGCGCCGTCCCTCCGGCGGCGGCCGCCCCCCATGGTGGCCCGGAACGTGGGTGACCGAATCGCCCAACGAAAATTATCAGTCAAATCTTATGTAAGGAAGAGAATGGTTATCACGTTTAACTGATTTGTAGCGGTGGATCCATGCGATGCGCGGCACGTCCCGGGATCGGCGGCGACGTCACCGGCACGCTTTGATCGCCTCGCGTTCATAAATCCCAACAAAATCACGTTTTTTTGGGAAACAAAATCACGCATTTGGAAGGGAATGACTCTGCGTCAGTCGACTCAATCGTGACCAGTTGATTCTATCTGAACCGTTGGATCTTGATCCAATGGATCTGCAGTCATCTTCCACCTTAAACCCGACGCACACTGTTTATCATCTTCCTTTGGCCGCCCTCCGGCCTAGGCCGAACCGCCAGCCTCCGCCGCCCCGCCCTCCCTTTGATCTCCCCGCCCCGTCAGGCTTGCCTCCGCCCCCGCCATCCCTCTAGCCCCGCACCCATCTAGTTTTCTTCTCCGGCGAAGCCACACCATCGCACCACCACCGCCGTCCACCACCGCCCCCATCCTGAACCCTACGATAGATAATGGGGTGATTATGGCCAGCCCCTTCCTTCTCTCCAGCAAGGCCATTCCTTCTCCTTCCTTCACTCAAAATCGACTAACCCAAAACTAAAAAGTCAGCTGACTGGAATGTACTCGCTCCGTCTCATAATGTAAGACATTTTTTGACAGTACACTAGTGTCAAAAAAACGTCTTACATTATGGGATGGAGGGAGTAGTTAATATGTACTTGGAATATGGATTTGTTCTCATCTAGATGAGAAAATAAGTATGTCACATCCAAGTAGTTTACTACACGACCAAGAGCATGAAAATTTTGTGCAAACTGTTTGATCGCCCGCGCTGATTGTGCGTTGCTTGTGGGCTGTTTTTCCTCAGCCTACTTGTTTATGTTTGTATGTCTAGCCCTATGCATTAGTCTGCACTAGAGAGTGTGGCTTTTTTGGGTTGTTCTTTCAAGTGGGCTGGAGGTAGAATGCTAGAAATCCTACCAGAAATAGTACAAAGAAATCCTTCAATTTCCTATGAATCAAATAACCAACATAAAAAAAACTTAAACACTCTCGTTCTCCAAAAATCCTATGAACCTCGTTTCAATCAAAGGTGCCCATAGTTTTCTTTTTCTTTTCTAACATAGTATGGACAAAGACACTTATATACTCATCTCTATGAACACACACATGCATACTCTATCCGTGTGAGCACTTTCGAGAGACTGGGCTAGCACATCATTTAAGAATAATGAAGTTGTCACATACGCTTTCATAGTCAACGAAAACGTCTTCTTTCACTGAACACACATCGTAAGAAGATCTAAAATAATTGCAGAAAATTATGAGCACCAAAGTCTAGGACTTAAACTCTGTGTGCTGGGGATACCACCTCCTGCTAACCATCCAACCACAGTTGGTTTCGTGAGTCTGTAGCTGTTGGAGTGGTCATTTTCGCGCGCCCTGGTGGCGATGTAATGTAACCCGGCTAATTAGTTAGGTTCTCAATCAATGTGATCTCGTTCGCCTCTCGCCTTCTCAGCGACACACTGAGTTGGTTCGCCTCTCGCCCATCGGTTCTAGGAATGCTGCTGCCCTGCCTGTTCCAGGAGTGAGACATCACGACAAATTGAGCGGTACGTATAGTTCAGCATTTGCATCTTCAATTTCTTTCTGTTCAACGACACAAAAATCACATTTCTCGTGGGAAAATTTATCTTTCGTCACGAGAGAGGACTCCATAGTCCTCTGCTTCGTGAGACCGATGTACTACTACGTACTACACTTCATCTGCAGCAACGCCGCCGTACGTCGTTCCTCCGTTTGCTTGTTTGTTTCCCGGCGGGGGGATAGGCTAGTAGACGGCGTGGCGGCACATGGGGCAATGGGGCTTCCACAGCAGCCAGCTGTCGATGCACGCCAGGTGGAACACGTGGCCGCACGCCGGCAGCCTCCTGGCGCTCTCGCCGGCCTGGAACTCCTGAGCAGGACAAGAACATCATCTCGTCAGCTAATCAATGGCACATTGGCGCTATACTACATCACTGGCTCGGATGAGAAGCTAGCTATAGCACTGACATGGAGGCAGATGGGGCAGGTGGTGTGCTGCCCCGCGCCCGCTGTCTCCTTGGTGAGCACCGTGGCCGGGAGGCTCTCGACGGCGGCCCTCCGCGCGGCCGTCACCGGGCCGGAGCTCGGCTCGAAGAGGTCGCCTCGGAAGGAGTGGTGCTGCTGCAGCGCCTCGATCTGGCTGTCCAGCGCGCCGCTTATGGCCGGGAACAGCGAGCCGCGCAGGAGGCGGCCGACCGCCACGCTCCGGAGCACCAGCCGCTGCAAAATGAACTCCATAAAATTAATTGTCAATCTTGGTCAATGACGATCGAATCTCCAACTTGGCGGCTTGCGAAGCGTACCGTGCGTTTGATGCGCGCGTCCATGGAGCAGTCGCCGCAGGTCCATATCCTGAGGAGGGAGTCGGCGAGCTCCACGGAGACGAGGGCCCCGGTGACCGCCCCGACGACCACGCCCTGCACCAGGCCGTCCTGGTTGACGAAGCCCCACAGGAGGCCGAGCATGCCGCCGATCACCGTACCGGCTGCACACAATGCACCTCGGTTAATCTATCCCCATAAGATCGTTTAATTATGGCGGGAAAAAAATGCACTACCTCCATTTCATTTTACAAGTCCTATGCGTATACCTAAATTGTCAATTTTATCATCCTAATATAAACTTTATAACACAAAAATTATAGCGCCTCACGTACCTGCGCCGAAGGCGGCGACCACGAGCGAGCGCGCCAGCCCGCCGGCTGCTCTGGTGGCCACGTCGAGCATGTTGCTGCTACGTTCACGTACGAAGGACCAGAGTCTAAGGAGTTTGTGACGGACGTATTGCGATGGTCGTCGATTGAGATCGAGCACGCACGCACCTACGTACGTACCTATCGACACGGAGGCGGAATGGAGGAGAAGATAGCGGACGCGTGCGCATATATATGCGGAGGCCTGTGGTGTGCAGTAACACGCGGCAGCGGAATGTCGTTGCTCCGGGCGCTCCCGGTCGACGTCGAGGGCGGGCGAGGCGGCCCCAAGCAAGCACGGATGGAGTTAAGAGGGCGTCTGGTCTGAGGGTACTGAAGCAAGCAAGCGCGACGGCACAGGGAGGGCACCGGGCGGACGAGCGGTACAGGAGAGGACCTCTCCCCGTCGCCGGGGGTTGGGGGCGTTGGTTGCGCTTTGCCCCGCCCGGCCGGGACCGGGACCACGCCGCATGCATGCACGGATGGGATTTGCTTTGCCGATTGGTATACGTCGACTAGAGTGACGACGCACAGAGAATCGAAGAAGCGGTTGATGCGCGCGACCTGTGCTCTCAGCCTCTCATGTACTACCTTGCACCCAACTGTGTACGTCCAAGTTCGAGTTTGAGCGATCGCCGGCCAGACGACAGCAACTTGTCGCCGCCCCGGCCGCTCCGCGTCTACGTCGGGGACCGGCGAGGCGAGCGGTTCCTATGTACGGATGGAGCTTGGAGGAGGAGGCCATCAGAGCATCTACAGCCGGACTAATTTGGCCCCTCAAACACCCGCAGACGCGCCCGGTCAGCGTTCCGGGCATGTCCACTTTGATTCCCTATTTTTTCGTTCACGCAATCCTGTCCCTCACTTTTCTTTATATATGTCCGGGCACATGCATGTAATTGGTGGAGAAGGAGAGAGAGAGAAAAAAATAAAAAAATAAAAAAGATGCTCTATGGGGGTCTAATCCTATGTGGCGGACGCGGGACCGCTGACCGGGCACGCCCGGACGCTCCTCATACTCATTTCATATATGAGATGAATATGAGGGTTGGGGTTGTCGGACAACCCGACCATTTAAGGAGGCTTTGAGGGGTCTGGTTGGTCAACTTTTTACCGCTTTTTCCTTCTCTCTCATGTCCGGCCAGTGGTCCCTGTTCCCGTCCGGTCAATTTGAGGAGTCCGACTGTAGAAAATTTTGGGACCAGTGCTCATTAATGAGCGGGCACCCCGCACTGGCCCCTTTGTTGGCATGCAGACCTGCGATTCTCAGGGGAGCAATTAACCAATGCTTATTGACGATGCCATGAACCTAGGGTAGGGTCATAGGCCTGACCTATACGCCCTGTCCAAGGTCACTACCCTAGAAGCAAAGACATACAAAGTATAGCGAGGAACACCGACTGAAGTAACCATGGAGTGCAATCCACTCGACCAGTCACTTCACTCGGATACCCCCAATTTCACTCGACCTGGATGAAGTCATTCGACCACGCAGGAAACCACTCGGAGTACAGAAGACCTAGAGTCACTCAGGATGGCAACGGTCAGGCGTTCACTCCGTAGTCTTAAAGATCATTAATAGCGCTTTATAGCTGGCGTTACGAGTAATGCCCTATCTTAATGTACATTGAACCCCTGTAACGGAGGACGGCTGGGGTCCTGGTGCACTCTATATAAGCCACCCCCCTCCTCTGGGACAAGGGTTCGCACCCCTTGTAACACACACCCATATTACAGTCGACCGCCTCAGGGCACCGAGACGTAGGTTTTTTACCTCCTCCGAGAGGGGTCTGAACTCGTAAGCTCATGTGTACAACCTCGTCGTAGCTAGGGCCTTGCCTCCTCATACATACCCCCTACTCTTACTGTCAGACTTAGTACCACGACAGTTGGCGCCCATTGTCGGGGGTTGGATACGACATATGCCAAAGGATGGCTTATCATGGTGGGAGCGAGTAGAACGTCGTCGATGCCTGGAAGCGGGATGAGGCGATGACATGCACGCTGGCGAAACTTACCCAGCTTCAGGGCTCTCCTAGGAGATAACACCCCTACTGCTGCTCTGCGGGGTCTCCGCATGATCACTAAGGCAAAGTGACTACAATGGTGCTCCTGGAGCTGTTTCGGGAGGCAGGAGAGGGCAAGGCTAGCTCTCTCCTTCCTATGCTATCTGGTCTATCTCTATCTAGGTCCGAACCCTTTGCATGGGTGCCCCGGGGGGTTTATATAGGCCTACCCCCCGGGGGTACAATAGTAATCCGGCTGGGCGCGGGTCCCAGCCGTCTGTCTCTCAGGCCGCCGTCCTTCCCGCCGGCTTTTGGGGCCGCCGACTGGTGGGTCCCGCGGACAGGCTTGATACTGTAGCGGCACTCTTGATGACGCAGGCTTGGTCATTGGGTCGTGGCAACAGTGTCGCCGTCTATCGGGCGATCACTGTCGCCATTCCCCATCCTATCTGGTTAATGGCTCGTGGGGCCCTGGGGAGGAGTCGGCCGACTCCAAGGAGGCCGACTCCCACAGGTCCGTCTTCGGGCGCCCAGGCCGCCTTCGGCCCACCCACTGACAGGCGGCCCCGCCGTCTTCGGGCCGTACAGGCCGGCGTCGTGGGCACAGTGCGTGGCGCACTGTGGCTGAGGTCAGGGCAGGCATGGCAACAATGTCGCGCCTCGTCGGAGATCTTCCAGCGATACGGCTCACTGTAGCCATGCCGGCCCTTCATAAGCAGGGGGAGAACGGCCACGCCGTGACCGTACCCCACATCGTACTTCGGGATGAGGGAGAAGTCATGGGCCGACTCTCCATAGTCGGCCTCTCTGGAGGTCGCCACCTCGGAGTCGGCTTGTCTCGGAGTCGCCGTCTGGGATTCGGCTTGTCTCGGAGTCGCTCCTGGGACTCGGCTTGAGGGGCGCGGCCTGCCCCGATGTCTTGAAAGGTCCTGGGACTCGGGTTAGCCTACCCGTGGCCCAATACTCCGACAGTAGTCCCCGAAGCTGGTGAAGCCCTGCGGACGCTCAATTGTGGGGCTTCAACAGTTTCAACCTTCCAGGAGCGGACTCTGGAACTCGGCTGCCGTCTTCCCTTGGGCCGACTGTCGAGGGTCGGATGTTTTAGAGAAGAACCCCAGCTTGAAAGTCGCGGCAGGAAACCAGGCGGCGTGCCTGATACCCTTCCCCGCAGCCATCAGGGCGGTCCTATCGCGCGGCGCCACATGGAGAGGGCAGTCTGCCTGCCCACGCGCGCGACGGGACGGGCCATCAGGTGGGGCCCGCCACTACCGTGCCTCGGCATACGGACGGATCCGCTGCGGCCGTGGACGGTTAGTTTTCCCACGTCGTTACTGCGTGCAGTAACTTCGTGGGGTGGATTGTGGGGCGGCGTGGGGGCGTCGTGCGCAGTTAATCCCATGCCCGCCCCCTCGGCTCCTCAACCGGCAGGGCTATAAGTAGGCGGGGGGGAACGGAGCGGCACAACACACGCGCCCTTCTTCCCCGCTCCCCCGCTTCGTCTTGCCTTCTCTCCTTCCTGTCTCCGCTGTTGAGCAAGAGCACTCCACACCGCGGCGATGAGCTCCTCCTCTGCCGCGGCCCCCGCCGTGCGCTCCGGCGTGTGGGACGGCTCGGAGGTAGAAGAGGAACACATCGAGTTCCTCCGTCGGACACGCCGTCTTCCCAGCGCGGACCTCGTGCGCGCCCGCGCCGCGCCGGAGGGGGAGATCCGGCCGGCACCGGAGGAGGGCGAGCAGGTCATCTTCCGCTCGCACCTCATGCGCGGCCTGGGGCTGCCGGTGAGCGGCTTCTTCCTCTCGTTCTTGGAGTTCGACAGCCTTCAACCGCACCACCTCACTCCGAATACGGTGGTGTTGCTCTTCGCCTTCGCCACTCTGTGCGAAGGTTTCCTCGGCGTTCTCCCCACCGTCGAGCTGTGGGGAGAATTCTTTTCTTCTAAGCTCGGCACGCACATCGCCGGCGTGCCGGCTCAGTGCGGCGCCTTCATCGCAATGCAGCGCTCGACGGCCGACAACCCCTTTCCTCCCATCACGCTGATTAAGTCGGTGAAGATGTGGCAGCGCTCATATTTCTACATGAAGAACCTCGCCTCCGACGGCGACTGGGTCAACCTGCTACCATACAGCGCCGCCCCCCTAACTGGGAGGCTCCCCAGCTGGTCTCACCGAGTCAAGACGCTGACTCCCGTCGGAGCCGCCGCCGTAGCGCGACTCCGAGTCTTGACGCAGTCGGAGGGTCTCGTTGGGGCCGACTTGCTGGCCGCCTTCGTGGCGCGCCGAGTTCTCCCGCTCCAAGGTCGGCCTCACCTGATCTGTCAGACGAGCGGCCTCCGAGACCCGGGTCGGATGTGCACCAAGGAGATGCCCCGCGCGGAGGTGGCAAACATGGTGAATTATATCGCGAACTGCGAGTTCGGGGAGGACTGGCAGTTCGGCAAGGAGCCGTACTCGCGCGACAACCCCCCACCAGTGGTAAGTCGCGTCCCTCTATTGTTTTGTCTTCTTTGCGGCTGACTCCGGCTTCTGACTCTTGTCGGTTTCTTCTGAGCTAGAATCCCCTTATGCAGCCTGCAGCCGGCGCCACGAGATAGCCCCGTGAGTATGTCCCCGATCGTGCGGAGAGCGACGTCGACGACCCCGACTTGGGGGCGGCGGCGATGGAAGCCGACGCCGAAGGCGGGGGAGGAGGAGCAGAAGGCGACTTCAGGCCCTTGGCCACCTTCGCCGACTGGCCTGACGATGACGCCGAAGGCGAAGTCGCTCCGCGCCACCAGCTGAGGATCGGGTCGTCGGGCGCCGGCTCCTCCGCCGGCCTGGCCGGCCAAGACGGCACGAAGAGGCGTCACGCCTGGCCGAATGCGCCCGGCGACAAATTGAAGAAGTTCAAGGGGGCGGCCGCCGCAACCGGAGGGGAGGAGGCGGCCGCGAAGGCCAATCGCTTCCGAAGGGAAGTGAGAAGGCCGCCGCTAGTCTCTGCGTAAGTGTTTACGCTTTTTTATTTTCCTTCGTTGAATTTTGTCTGAGTCTTCTTTTATACTCCCTCCATTCTTCTTCAGGGCCCCTCTTTCTCTTGAGAGAGTTGTCGTCCCCTCCGTCATGGGGTCGGCAGAGACGTCCGCCAATACTCGGCGGGCCGACCCCGCCGCCAACCTCCGGGAGGCGATGGAGCGAAATGCGCGGGAGAAGCGCGAGGAGGAGGAGGCCGAACGTCTGGAGAAGCTGGAGGAAGCCGAAGCTGCCCTTGCGGCGAGACAGCCGCCTCCGCCCAGAAGAAGCTGGAGGAAGCCGAAGCCGCCCTTGCGGTGAGACGGCGTGCCAAGGAGGCCGCGCGTCGCTGATCGGCGATGCTCGTCCCCCCACTGTCGTGTGCACCGCCGCCTCCGGAGTTCACGGGGTAGACCGGGGAGGCCGGCACCGAGAACCCCGTCGTGGAGAAGGAGAGCGGCGAGGCCTCCATGTCGGACACTCTCGTGCCGCCACCGCCGTCTGGGAGACCGCACGGCAAACAGCCGGTGGGTCCGTCGGAGCCGCCGGTCACGGACGAGGCCGAGGCGCGGCTGCTTCTCCAAGTCGCCTCGCCGGTCGCCGCCGTCTTGAGAGGGTGACCTCGGCACCGCGACCTCGGGAGACCGGCGCCGCCAGCTCGGCAACCTTAGACGCCGAGGCCACAAGCGTCGCGCCCACCGGGTGGGTGCGCGGAGGCGGCACCGGGCCGCTGAATCAAGTGCTTCTGGACGTTCAGGCGAAGCTACGCGCTGAAGGCGACGCCCTTCAAACTTGCACCAGGGCGCATTTGGCAGCACGGACGGCCGTCCGAGTACGTTTCCTTCTTTCTTTTTGATTCTTGTTTTTCTCTGTGGGGGCGCACCAGCGCACCCACTGGGTGTAGTCCCCGAGTTCCGGGTCGGCTGCTGAGCAGGCGGTTCGGAACTCCCTCTGGCGAGTTCCAAATACTAACTTTGTCTTCAATGACTTATTGCAGGAGTATCACAACCTCCGCGCCACTGCCTTCAACCGCAATGTTGAGGAGTTGAGCAAGCGGGCTGCCGACTTGTTGGAAAGCCGGAGTAAGTTCTTCTTCTTCGCGGGGGCGCGCTAGCACACCCGCGGGCTGTAGTCCCCGAGATTCTGGCCAACTGCTGAGCAGTCGGGCCGGATCTTCCCGGCGATCTTCTTTGCTGACGACTTATTTGTCTCTTCTTTCGCTCCTCAGAAGCCAACGCCGTTCTTCAGGAGCAGCTGGGCGAGGCCAATACCGCCCGTCGTGCCAAGAAGGAGGAGTGTGGCAAGCTTGCCACGGAGTGCGACCTGCTGGCGGCGCAGCTGGCCGAGCAGAAGGAGCTGCTCAAGAAGGCGCAGGACGAGGCCGAGAAGAAGGAGGCCGCTCTCCTGGCCGAGTTCGAGAGCGAGCGCTCCTCCTGGACTGACAGGGAGGCGATGCTGACCTCCGGCTTCCACGAGATCGAGGATATTGTTGATGGTAAGTTTCTTTCGTTTCTTCGTGCTTCTGACTATGTGTCAGGCTGACTTCTGATTTTTCGACTTGCTTCTTTTTTGTCTTGGCAGACTTCTTCCCTGGTCACTCGCAGGCAGTCCCTCTGGCCATCGTGGCTGCTCGTGAGGCGCGAAGGGCAAACGGTGAGGAGATCGCCGCTAATGCCCCCCGAACCGTCGATGAACAGCTCCTGAGCATTGAAGCCCATCTTCGTCCGGCCCACCGGCAGATGCGCCGGCTTCAGCGTGCCGGCGCCCAGGCGGTTGCCGCTTTGTGGCTGGACATGCCGGCTCTGCGCACCGCCAGTCGGACCGTCGACTGGCTGGAAGTCGCTGACGGCCGTCTTGAGGCCTGGAAGGGCTCCTCGGCCCGGGCCGGAACGCGCCGGGCCTTGGAGTTCGTCAAGGCATGGTATCCAGGGCTGGATCTGGACCGTCTGGCCGCGTTCCGATCAGAAGCCCAGGCCGAGCTGGAGGCCATGGAGGGCGCCCTTGTCGAGCATGCGGCGGCCATCGCCGAGTACACGGACACCAGTGTCTTCGTGCCCGAGCGGGCTGAAGGCGGCGAGGAAGTGCCGCCAGAGTGGTTCGGGATGAACCCAGAGTATGGCGAGGACTCGACGGAGGTGATCGACTTCAGCACCGAGGAGGAGGACGAGGCGGAGGCCGAAGGCGAGGCGGAGGTGCCAGAAGACGGAGCAGGCGGCCAGCCTCAGCTCGACCGCGCCTCCAGCAACGAGCCGCGTCGAGAGAAGGCGACTGCCGCCGGAGGCGATCAAACCGAGACCGCCCAGCCGACTGCCCCGGCGCCTGACACCGCCGTCTCCTCCGATCCTCTGATCCCAGATGCCGCCTCCTAGGCTGCTTTTTCGCCTCTGCTTGTCTGTCTTAGTAATCTTTTGAAAACTTTGTTAGATTCGAACAATTCCACCCACGGGGTGTATCTTGAACTTCTATTCGAAGATTCGGCCAAAGGGCCTATGTAAATATTTATTCGATTTCCGTCTTTCCTTGCTTAATGCTCTTTAGGCTTTTCCCTTTGCCGCCTTCCTTTAGTCGCTGCCTTGCCAGTCGGACAGCCGCTCTGCGGACTATCGCTGGGTCAAGTGCTTGGCTACTTCGGGAAGGCAAGTACTTGGCCGTTTAGAGTTTCTTTAGCAAGTCAGATAGAGAGCGACAGGCCGACTACCCAAGAGTCGGCCGTCCTTGATAGAGGTTAATAAAGACGGCGAGCCGACTACTCATGAGTCGGCTTTCTGCTTCAGAAATGCTGGAGGCCGTCTTACGCTATGTTCGTGCTTTAGGTCCTTAGCCATTTTTCGTGTGGGCGCCCATTCTTCCTCACTCCAGCCTGCCTCACAGTCGCTCTGTGAGCTCCGGCTTTGCCAGGAGGCGGATTGGACACCGCGCACTACTTGTCTGACTGCGGGAAGCTCCTCATAGCGCAAGGCGGCGAGTCCCCGGGCCGACTAGTCTGGCCCGCTGCCAAGCGGTTTGTAATGAAAGTAATGTACTTGAATGCATAATTCTTATCATACAGATAACAAAAATGGCAGTCCCCGAGCTCGTCTCAGGGGGCCCAAAGTCTTAGTACTTTAATACAAAAGGGGTAGTGCGATACATACTGCATCAACTATAAAATCTTCAAAGAAGATTTGCATTCCATGGGCGCTCTGTCTCTTTGCCGGAGTCGTCCCTCTTGCGCGCTCGGGGCTTCTGAGCGTCGATCAGATAGTAGGCGTCGTTCCCTAGCACCTTGCTGATGATAAAGGGGCCTTCCCAAGGTGCCAACAGCTTGTGTTGGCTAGCTGTTCGCTGGATCAGCCGGAGCACAAGGTCACCTTCTTGGAAAGATCTTGGCCTGACCTTCCTGTTGTAGTATCGACGCAGACTCTGCTGGTAGATGCTGGACTGGCTAAGTGCCAACAGCCGGCCCTCTTCCAGCAGATCGACACCGTCTTGACATGCTTCTTCTGCTTCTTCCTCGGTGTACATGGTGACTCGCGGGGAGTCGAACTCTATGTCCGTTGGGATGACGGCTTCGGCGCCATAGACGAGTCGAGGCTTGATGCCGGATAAGATGAGGCCGTTTGCTCACTCCACCTGGCCGTTTGACTGCGGATGGGCAACGGACGCTAAGTCCAGTCGGATGCCCTGTGTCGCGCAGAAACGGGCCAAGGCGCCTTTGGCAAAATTCGTGTCATTGTCGGTGATGATGCTGTGTGGGATGCCGTACCGAGTTGTGATGTCAGCGATGAAGGTCACTGTAGTCGGACCATTCAACTTCTTGATGGGTTTCACCTCCACCCACTTGGTGAACTTGTCCACTGCGACAAGTAGGTGAGTCAAGCCACCTCGTGCCGTCTTGAATGGTCCCACCATGTCCAGGCCCCAGACTGCAAAGGGCCAGGCGATGGGGATAGTCTTGAGTGCGGAAGCTGACTGAAGTGGCTTGGAACGGAAAATCTGGCACCCCTTGCACTTTTGGACTAACTCTTTGGCCTCTTCCAGGGCGGTTGGCCAGAAGAAACCGTGCCGGAAGGCTTTGGCGACGAGTGCCCTGGAGGCCGCGTGGTGACCGCACTCGCCTTCATGGATGTCTCTAAGGATTGCTTGACCTTGTTCTGCCTCGACGCAGCATTGGAAGACGCCGGTAATGCTGCGCCTGACCAGTTCTCTGTTGACTATGGTGTAGGCTGCTGCTCGGCGTTGCACTTGCCGAGCCAAGATTTCATCCGTTGGCAGCTCTTTGTTTACTAAGAACCTGAGGATAGGCTGGGCCCATGAAGGTGCTGCTATTTCTTCAACTTCCACTAGTGTGACTTGGACAAGGGCGGCCGGGCTGGGGGGCGGCGGGTTGGAGTCCGCAGCCGCTTGCTGATTTGACAAAGTCCCGGGGCCGACTGGAGCAGTCCCCGGGCCGAGCTCTGGAGTCTTCGATCTTGCCACTTCAGTCCCCGGGCCGGGTTCTGAAGTCCCCGGGCCGGCTTCGACTGTGTGTTTCTTGGAGTCGGATCCGTCTTCCTCAGGCGGAGCCGGCACAAAGATTGAATCTGATTCTGGTGATGGTTTGATAGAAGGCTTGAGGAGGCGTCGGAGGGCGACACCAGATGGTATTGCCTGGCGGGTGGAGCCGATTCGTACCAAGGCGTTTGCTTGGTCGTTGTCGTTCCTTGGCACGTGGAGGAACTCGCACCCCTCGAAGTATCCGCTGAGTTGCTGGACGAGGAAACGATAGCTCGCCATATTTGCGTCCTTGGCCAGTGGAGCTATGCAGACCATAGTGATTGGATGCTCTTGGAAGTAAGGCTTCAATTTCTTGGCGGCAAAATGCACGCCGTAGCACATCTTCTAGTAATGGGGGTAGTTCTGCTTGGAGGCCGACAGCACCTCGCTCAAGTAATATACCGGTCTCTGGACAAGTAGCGCCTTGCCTTCCTCCTTGCGCTCGACTACAATGACTGTGCTGCCTACTCGGCTGGTGGCAGCAATGTATAGGAGCATGGGCTCTTTGGGAGTCGGAGCCGCCAGCACAGGGGGAGTAGTCAACATCTTCTTTAGCTGAAGAAAAGCCTCGTCCGCGTTGGGAGTCCACTCAAAGAAGGTCGTCTTCTTCATGAGCTGATACAAGGGGAGAGCCTTCTCGCCCAGCCGACTGATGAATCGGCTGATGGATGCCAAACAGCCGATGAACTTCTGCACATCTAACAGTTGTTTGGGTGCTTCCATCCTCTCGATGGCCTTGATCTTCACAGGATTGCACTCTATGCCGCGTTTGGAGACCAGGAAACCGAGGAGCTGGCCGGCTGGTACTCCAAAAACGCACTTCTCTGGGTTGAGCTTGATCTGGAATCGGCGCAGATTCTCAAATGTTTCCTTGAGGTCCTCCAGCAAGGTTCCACGCTTCTCCGTCTTCACCACTACATCATCGACATAGACGTGGGCATTTCTTTCGAGTTGCTTCAGGAGGCACTTCTGCATGCAACGCTGAAAGGTGGCGCCGGCGTTTCTTAAGCCGAACGTCATGGTCAGGTAGTAGAAGGCTCCAATCGGCGTGATGAAAGCGGTGTTTAGTCTGTCAGCCGGGTTCAGCTTGATCTGGTGATATCCTGAATATGCGTCTAGGAAACTCAACAGCTCGCATCCGGCTGTGGAGTCTATCACCTGATCGATTCTTGGCAGAGCAAATGGGTCCTTGGGGCAAGCTTTGTTGAGCTCGTGTAATCAATGCACATCCGCCACTGCTTGTTCTTCTTCATCAGCAGTACTGGGTTTGCCAGCCACTCTGAAAAAAACACTTCCATGATGAAGCCGGCTGCCAGGAGCCGGGCTATTTCTTCTCCAACAACTCTTCTTTTTTCTTCTGACAGGCGGCGCAAGGGCTGCCTGACGGGCTTCATATCAGATCGGACGTGTAATTTGTGCTCGGCGAATTCTGTCGGGACACCAGGCATGTCCTTGGGGGACCATGTGAAGATGTCGCGATTCTCACGGAGGAAATCGATGAGCTCGCCTTCCTATTTGCTGTCAAGGCCTGTGCCCATGACAGCGTACCTCTCCGGGTGCTCCGGGTCCAATGGTATCTTCTTTGTTTCTTTGGCCGGCTTGAATGATCCTTCTGCTTCCGACTCCTTGGGGTCGGGCAATAACTCGGGCTGCTTGCCGGCCATCGCCACGACCCGATCAAGAAGCCGTTTCTCAGCCGCGATCACCAAGGACTCGGCCAGCCGACTACTTTCGGCCGCGCAAGCGGACGACTTCCTGTAGTCACCGGACACGGTTAGGATTCCCTTGGAACTCGGCATCTTCATCTTGAGGTAGGCGTAGTGGGGGACCGCCATGAACTTGGCCAAGGCAGGTCGGCCAAGCAATGCATGATATGGGCTCTCAAGGTCCACCACCTCAAACCAAATTGGTTCTCGGTGGAAATGATCCTTGTCTCCGAAGAGGACATCTATCAGGATCTTGCCGATTGGTGAGCAAGAAAGGCCAGGGACGATTCCGTGGAACACAGTCCGGCTGCTCTGAAGCTGTCTTCGCTTGATTCCTAATTTCTCCATTGTATCCTTGTACAGGATGTTGATACTGCAACCTCCGTCTATCAGTACTCACGAGAAGCGAGCGGCCCGCCTATCTGTGGTGAGTGTGGCGCCTAAGACCAAGGCGTAGGAGCCTGGACTCGGCATCACCTCTGGGTGATCAGCTCTGCTCCAACTGATAGGCTTTTCGGACCAATGCATGAACTCTGGGGGACTTGATGCAACCGCATTCACTTCTTGCTGCTGCTGGCGCCTGCTGCGTCGGTCATCTGCTACACTGGTGAACACCACATAGGCTTCGTGCTCATCCGGGAACTCGTCTTGTATCGCGCCGACTGGACTGACGGCCGGCTGCTGGGGCGGCTGTGGAGGAGGCGGCCCAGCAGGAGGGGGAGGGAGCAGGCCGTCCCCCTTAGCGATTCTGGTCAGCCAGTGGCATTTCCTCGTGGTGTGGTTTGACGGCTTCGCGCCGCTGTGGAACTTGCAGGGCCCGTCTAAAGTCTGCTCGTAGGAGAAAGCCGGCAGCCAGTTGGACTTGCCTCCCTTCTGTCGCTTCGCCAGAGGCGGTCCCTCCAACTGCTGGTCTTCTGCTGTTGCCACTTGCCGACTGTTGGAAGTCAGCTGCGGGGCTTTGCGCTTCTGGTCATTCTGCTGTTGCCGCCGACCGGTGTCTCCAGCCGGAGTTCTTGGAGCCTGAGGGGCGACTTTACCAGTTGTGCTGACCCGAATCTCCGCCTTCATGGAGGAGTCGGCCGTGGCGTACTTGTCCGCTGTGATCAGCAGCTCATCGAGGGTCTCCGGCTCGTCACAGAGGAGCTTGTGCTTGAGGAGGGTGCCTTCTCTGCACCCGGCAGTAAAGTACTCGATGGCCTGCACCTCGTGCACGCCCTCGCAGGAGTTCCAGAGTTTGCCCCAGCGTGTGAGGTAGTCGCGAGTAGACTCGTCAGGGCCTTGCACGCACAAGGAGAGTTGGCGTGGCTTGGGAGGTCGCTTGTACGTGCTGGTGAAGTTGCGGACGAAGCCTCGGTGAAGTCGACCCAGCTGTTGATGCTGCGAGGCTTCAGACTGTTCAACCACGTCCGGGCCGAGCCCTGGAGCATGAGCGGGACGTATCTTACGGCAACACGCTTGTTGCCGTTCTCTATGTTGACGGCTGTGGAGTAGTCGACCAGTCAATCTACCGGCTTCATGGTGCCGGTATATTTGGGCGTGTCTCGGGGGAGCGTGAACCCTTTGGGGAAGGGCTCATCTCGGATGCGGGGTCCAAAGCAGGGGGGACCGAACTCGTCTTCTTCTTCCAGCGCCAGGGATCGGTGGAGTCGGTCGATCCGGTGGCGGGCGTTGTTCTCTCCGACTCCCTCTCGGCGGCCAAGGCGGTCGCCGAGAGTCGGATGTTCCACGGGCGGCGGGGAGACTCGCCTTTCCCTGCGAAGAGGGGGAGGCAGGTAGTCGTCCCGCCGTTCCACCGCTTTGGGGCGGCCGTCTTGGTCGCGCTCGATGGTGATGTGAGTCTGACTATGGCTGACAGCCGGCTCCTTGTCCTTCTTCCCACGGGCCCCGCTAGTCGGCGTCCGAGACGTCGCACCTTGGTCTCGGCAAGGCGGTGGGTCGTCGTTTTGGCGCTGCGGCGCCTCGGTGCGGCAGCCGACATCATTTTGTGCGGCAGCCGCATCGAGGAGCTGCTGAACTCGCTCCGTCATTACGCGGCGCTCTTCGCCTTCGAAGTTGTCGAGCTCATCTGCCGCCGCCTGGGCGGCACGGATATTCTCTGCGGGCGTGGCATACACAGGGCGATCAGCCCCGAAGAGGTTGGCGACTGCCCCACCGCGCTGTCGGACCGCGCCTAGCCGGCTAGGCCCGGTTGGAGCCGGCGAGCCGCCTACCGCGCGATCCATCTCGCGTTGGTAGGCTTCTGACAAGCGCCTCATGCTTGCCAGCTTCTTCGCGCCTTCGACGAGCTAAAGGCGGAGCGCCTCCAGCGTCTCAGCGTCGGCGTCTTCCGGAAGCGGTGCTGCAAGGCCTCGCAGGGCCGCGTCAAGCGGGTCACGCGCTCCGTCGCCGGAGTGCTCTCCGTGCTCGAGGACGAGGACCTCAGTGATGGCGCTTCCGCCGCTCCCCGCGTAAGAGAGTGGCTCGTCGTAGACCACCACGTTGGTGGGGAACGCGTCGAGCGACGCGGTGTCGGAGTCGACCGGCATCGGGTCGGTGGATCCTATGGACTCCAGGTCCGCGGTAGGCTCGCCGACGACGTCGAGTTGGTCGAGGAGGCCCGCGAGGAGGCTCTCGGGGCCACCCGCGCCTATGTCGGATGCAGGCTCATCGGAGAGGCGAACCTCACCGATAAGATCGGCGAGGCAGCTGGCCGCACAGGCGATCTCAGCACTGTGCAGCGCATCGGCACAGACGCCATCTGGCGTGCCGGGCTGGCTGTGCTCGCCGGGGAGGAACAGGGTTCCCGTCCAGAGTAGATCTCCGGACGACGGTGCACCTCGCCCCACGGTGGGCGCCAAATGTCAGGGGTTGGATACGACATATGCCAAAGGATGGCTTATCATGGTGGGAGCGAGTAGAATGTCGCCGGTGCCTGGAAGCGGGATGAGGCGAAGACATGCACGCTGGCGGAACTTACCCAGCTTCAGGGTTCTCCTAGGAGATAACACCCCTGCTGCTGCTCTGCGGGGTCTCCGCATGATCACTAAGGCAAAGTGACTACAATGGTGCTCCTGGAGCTGTTTTGGGAGGCGGCCCCGCCGTCTTTGGGCCGTACAGGCCGGCGTCATGGGCACAGTGCGTGGCGCACTGTGGCTGAGGTCAGGGCAGGCATGGCAACAGTGCCGCGCCTCGTCGGAGATCTTCCAGCGATACAGCTCACTGTAGCCATGTTGGCCCTTCGTAAGCAGGGGGAACGGCCATGCCGTGACCGTACCCCACATCGTACTTCGGGATGAGGGAGAAGTCATGGGCCGACTCTCCATAGTCGGCCTCTCTGGAGGTCGCCAGCTCGGAGTCGGCTTGTCTCGGAGTCGCCGTCTGGGACTCGGCTTGTCTCGGAGTCGCCGTCTGGGACTCGGCTTGTCTTGGAGTCGCTCCTGGGACTCGGCTTGAGGGGCGCGGCCTGCCCCGATGTCTTGAAAGGTCCTGGGACTCGGGTTAGCCTACCCGCGGCCCAATACTCCGACACCCACTGTGGGACATAACGTCTTGGCAACTTCCGGCGAGGTTGCATTTTCTCCGATCTCCATCAACATGGTTTCCAGCGGCAGCTTGGTCATGGGCCGCGAGTTTCGACTCGGCGCGCTCACTTTCATCGTCGACGACTCCGCCTGGCTTCAAGAAGCCCCCCTCGACATCGAGGCCCTTCCGATCTGCGGGACGTCGCACTTCCGCGCAGTGCCTGCGGCGTTCTCCTACGACAGCCGTCAACCCCGTATCGGTCGTCCCTCACATCGTCTGCTCACTCCACTGGTCGCCACGCAAGTGATCCGGTCGGTCGCGGCTCCAATGTTGGGTCAAGCATGCGGTGGCCCATCAGTCGGCCATCCCACAAGTCACGGCGATCGAGCCCGACGAATTCCCCATGTGGTCCAGTCGACCTGTCGGCTGGCTCTGCAGATACATTTTCTAAGAGCAGGAGTTGTGACCCCGCGGCAGAAGTTCTCATGGTAGACTCCCGTCGTAGCCCACCCGGGTTTCGCCGCAACGCCGGCAACGACGACGGCGACGGCCCGTCATTCGGCCATGGGGAGTACGAGCCCCAACCTCTCAATTCACAGCAGAGGGAAGAGCTGCACCACAGCAACATGGAGGCCCTCCAGACCCCCATCATAGGGGAACGGCCGAGGCTCGGGCCTTGGAGGCTGCGCGCCTGGCCACGTTGGCTGAGTGCGCGCATTTGGAGAATCTCCAGCATTCTCTCAACGAACGCGCCTGACGACTGATCCCCGAATCCATTCAACGACAGTTGTTTCCACCTGAACCTCGGGTATATCACACTCCAATATAGAATCTTACAGTTGTTGCACGTATAGCAGAGTCCGTTCAATCGTACCGTTCAGAAGCTGGAAGAGGCTTGGAACAGATCCGAGCGCTGCTCCGTGCAGCAGGAGAACTGAACTCCGTCGTTTCCCAGTCATGAAATAGGATCCACAGCAGGTCAGTAAGGGCGTATACAGTTCAGTTGGCACACAGTCCTGGATTGCCTTTATGACGCGAAGATCGTGATCACCGTCGAGATCAGCACCTGGGAAGAGCTCATGGAGAGTTTGATCGTGAGTACGCGCGTGACAATCACCGTCGAGTGCCTTCGCCCCCTCCGAGGGACGGGTCGTATGCGCCCCGGCGATATGATGACAGGCGCCCGTATGGTAATGATCGCAAAGTTCCAGTCGACCCAAGAGAGCCTGGGTTTGATGCAAGGCCAGTCCTTGTTCAAGGTTTGGTCGACCGGAACAGAGCATACAGAGAAGGGATGGATAGAGATAGACCCGGTGGAAGCAGGGTGCATGTTTCCAGCCCTGAATGTTTCGGAAGAGCCATCTGAGCTGCTGAGATCCCTCAAAACTACAGATTGGCAACTGGCGTCAGTAAGTTCACTAGGGAGTCGAAGCATGACACTTGGTTGGAGGATTACCGAGTGGCTGTGCATACTGGTGGCGGCAATGACGAGGTGGCCATGAAGCACCTCCCTTTGATGCTTGAAGCTTCTGCCCGAGCTTGGCTGAATCAGTTGGCCCGTAGAAGCATTTTCTGTTGGGATGAGTTGGCCCGAGTGTTTACCAAAACATTTGAGGGCACCTGCAAGATACCTGCTGGTTTGACAGAATTGCGGCATTGTGTGCAGAAACAGAATGAGACCTTGAGAGACTATATCCAGAGATGGACTACTCTTCACCACACAGTGGAGAATGTGTCGGATCACCAAGCAGTTTGTGCCTTTAAAGAAGGCGTTCGCTACAGAGAGCTCAATCTGAAGTTCGGTCGGACCGGAGACATGACTCTGACTCGGATGATGGAGATTGCCACTCGGTACGCTAACGGCGAAGAAGAGGACCGACTCCGGAGTGGCAAGAACAGACCAGTCGCCCAGGACATCGGAGGGGGAAATTCCAGTCGGAAGCAGAAACGAAAGGCTGAGGCTGCAGGCCCTGTTGAGGCAGCAGTTTTGAATCAAGGGAAGTTCAAGGGGAAACTTAAAGGGCCTTGGACTCCTAAAAAGGTGAAAGATCAAGCGGGAAACAATGTAGCTTGATTTACCGTGTCATATTCACACCAAAAAGCATGAAGAGGGGAATCTGATTCTTCCCAAGCATACCACTCGACAGTGTCGACTCCTGATTCAGAGCTTACGAGAGAGCTAGTCCAGTAAAAAGGACAAAGACTCTAATAAGGAGGAAGACAAAGAGGAAGATGGTGGTTACCCCAATGTTAATGCCACCTTGGTGATTTTTGCTGACCTCGAGAGCAAAAGTCAACTGAAAGTTATTAACAAAGAGGTGAACATGGTTGCTCCGGCAACACCAAGATATTTGAAGTGGTCAAAACCCCCTATTACATTCGACTAGTCCTACCACCCGCCACACGTTACTACCCCTGGGCGGCAAGCGTTGGTGGTCGACCCAGTCGTTGGGGGCACCCGACTAACCAAGGTTTTGATGGACGGTGGCAGTGGATTGAAAATATTGTATGCCGAGGCCCTTCGGGGGATGGGCATTCCGATTTCCAGGCTTAGTGAGAGCAACATGAGATTCGATGGTATCATTCCAGCAAAGAAAGCTGATTCACTCAGTCAGAACACTCTTGATGTGGTTTTCGGTGATTCCAAGAATTACCGCAAGGAAAAGTTGACATTTGAGGTAGTGGATTTTGACAGTGCCTATCATGCCATTCTAGGCAGACCTACTTGTGCTGGTTTCATGGCTCGACCGTGCTATGTGTACCTTAAGTTGAAGATGCCTGGCCCCAGAGGCCTGATCACGGTCACTGGGAATCTGCAGAGAACAGAAGATTGTCTCCAGAACGGTTCAAAGATCGCCGATGAGCAGATGGCAACAGCAGAGTTTCAGGAATACCAGAAGAATGTGGATCCAAGTGATTTGTTGTGTGCCAAGAGGACTGCCTCAGAGTCCGCATTTTAGTCGGCCGGTGAAACAAAGCCGGTTCACATTCACCAGACTGATCCCCATGCTGCTCCAGCTCATACCTCAACAACACTCGACAGCAAATAGGAAGAAGCGCTCATCCAGTTCCTCCGTGAGAACTGGGACATCTTTGCATGGAAGCCATCTGACATGCCAGGTGTACCCAGGGGACTGGTTGAGCACCGTTTGCGAGTCGACTCAAAGGCAAATCCCGTTAAAGAGCATCTTCGTCAGTCCGTCGCGGAGAAGAGAAAGGCAATTGGCGAGGAGGTGGCTTGGCTTCTGGCTGCCGAGTTCATCCGTGAGATATACCACTCCGAGTGGCTCGTCAATGTCATTATGGTCCCCAAGAAAGATAAGTCACTTTGAATGTGTATTGATTTCAAGCATATCAATCGGGCCTGCCCGAAAGATCATTTTCCTCTGCCCCACATCGACCAGATAGCCGACTCAACTGCGGGATGTGAGCGATTGTCCTTTTTGGACGCCTATTCTAGGTACCATCAGATCCGACTGTTGTCACAGCCTGGTTTTTGCCCTCTTTTCTTTGCTTGATTTTCAGCTGAGTTGATTTTGGATTTGGAGTTTTAAATCATTCCATTTGGACTTAACCACTTGGCTATCCCTTGATTTTCACCCAAGTGTTCCCTCTCCTCCTCAAAGCCATCATTTCACCCCTGGCCAACCCAACAGTATTGCTTGGAATATTTTTCTTAAATGAAAAATATTCATTTTGCCTCCAAAACCCTAGCTAACTCCTTGAGCTCCAAAGCAACCCTAATTTCTCTTGCCCCAAAAATCCTGGCAAAAATCCCAATTATTATTTGGACCCTAGGGCACATTTCTGAGCTAAAATATTTCACCACTCTTTGGAATATTTTGGCTACAGAAAATAAAATCACTTCTGGGCTGAAATGGTAGTTTCTACAGCAACTACCTTCTTACTAGCTCCAATGTAGCTGGTTTTCCCTGAGCTTATTTACCTTAGTAAGAGACAGTAAAACCTTGGATCCTTGTGGTTTGACCACAGTAACTCCCCAAAGTTTTTGTCCAGTAACTTAACCTCATCACCATTTTACTTCTACTGCACCTGGAACCAAACCGAGCCATGGTAACACCTCAGTTTACTAAGGACTACACGCCAGACATCCTTGTTAGTGCGTAGGTGGCCTGATGTCACGGTCCACGCGGTGACCGCGTTCGTCCGAGCATGCTAGCATGCCAAACGCGCGCTCTACGCGTCGCCAGCGCCTCTGTTGAGCGCGTGCTCGCTGCTCGGCTGGCCAGAGCATGCCACCCCTCGCCACCATCCTCGTCTCCACCCTCATAACTCCACCATGCCGCTCGCCGATACCGGAGCTCGCCACAGCGAGCACGGGCATGGTCCGGCCAACGGCACAGTGCGCACGCACTGTGTTCATCTCTTTCCCCCTCGTTCCCGTGCTCGTCCGCGCCCGCGTACAGTGGCTGCGTGACCTCCGTCGCCTTCTCCATCACTCTCTGACACCGTTCATCACCGGGCGCCGGGGACAGGTGTCCTCCGGCGGAGCCCGAGCCCTCCTCGCCGCCCCGCCTATAAAAGCCCCCCTCCGCAGCCTCCTGGAGCATCGCAACCCACTCCCACTCCCTACTAGAGCCCTTAGAAGCCGCAGGCCGCGGGCTGCCGTCCCAGAGCCGAGCTCGCCGGCGATCCCCTCTGGATCGTTCCCGCAGCTCCGGCCTCTCCCAAGCCAAGGCGACCCCGCCAGGGCCTCCGCCTCTCCTCTGTGAAGCCAACGCACCCAGCTAGAGCCCCTGGAGCCGTCCCAAGCTGCCATCTTCTTCAACTCCGGCAACCTCCGCCCTCTGTCGCCGCTGGAGAGGTCAAATCCGATGTCGTTCGGCCACCGTTAGCCACACTGCGGGTACGGGCAGGTGTGCAATCGCCTTCTCCGTTGATCCCTCCCTCTAGTTTGCCTCCAAGAAGTCCCATCGCCGGCGTGAGCTCCGGCGAATCGCCGTTCCCCTCTGTTTCCCTCTCCCCTCCCTCCGGCCTGACTAGCGGGGCCTGCTAGTCAGCCACTCATTATGAGCGCGAAGCAGTATGAGTGGTGGCGCCCCGGGAGATTACGCCTTCAAAGTCACCCCCTCTGTTTATTATTTCCAAATTCATTTAAATTCCAGTAGAATTCAAATGGCCATAAATTTTTATCTACAAGTCCAAATGCAGTGATTCTTTTTGCATCGTGTTCTGTGTCCAAAAATCTAACTGCACCCAAAAGATGGGATTTTTCCTTGCTGTCTAGATTTTCTGGCAATTTTTAGAAGGTTTCTTGATATTTTCTTTTTGTGGTTTTGAATATTTTCAGCAGAGCGAGCTTGTCTTGAGGATCACCAGGAGCTTTGTGAACCTCATCAGTACTAAGGCAAGCCACAGTAACATTTTCATGGTGCCACTTCAATATTTATGATTGTCATACTTAAACTTATGAATATTGATGCATTTAAATTAGTTATATAATAAATATATTCTGTTATATGCTTGTTATGTTAAAGTACTTGAACTTTAGAATGTCTGTAGTAAATAATGTTGGCAAGATAAGGAGAACTTAGTTGCAAGTGAGAAATAAATAATATGGTCATGGAGTTTCATGAGTAGTTTAAATATTATTTTTGCATGATGAATAATGATGATAATGCTATAAATGGTTCTTGTATAAGTAAAGTGAGATTTCAACCAGTATGGTAGCATGAGTTGATGATGGCTCCGTAGGAGCGTGTTTGGTGCAGTTATTTGCATGGTTATGTGATGCATATGTTAAGTGATGCATGGTACGGCAGTATGACACCGGTTATTTTTTTTTCACATTAAGTTGAACCTGATTAATAATTCAAATTGAACATGTTGTTGACCGGGTCGTGGTGCCGCTGAAACGAGTCTTTCCCAGTGCAACCACATTTGCCGGTATGGGACGGCCTTAATGTGTTTCATTGTCGTGCCTCTGGTCGATGCCTCCATTTAGGGAAGGTTATGGGCGTGTTGTACCCTGGCCCAGTAGGCAAGCATAACCTTGTGAGCCCGTTGTTAAGTTAATTTTGGTACCGGGTCCCATAGTGGATCGTGGCCACGACGGTGGTCGAGGTGTCTGGAGGTAGACACGGGGCCACCCAGGACTAGCCCGTTGAGGTCTGAGTCGGAAGGGCCGGGAGAGTGTCATGACAATAAAATGGTTTCGTCGGAACGCTGTTGGTCCACCCGAATGGGAGTGCGAGGCCATGGGTTCCGTAGTGTGGGTACAGTGTACTAACCTTTGCAGAGTGTATTTAATCTATCGATAGCCGAGTCCACGGTTACGGACACGCTCGAAAGTAGGGTACACCATGGGTCAACACTTAATAAATATGCACACTAAATTGCACTAAGGATCGCAGTGAGGCCATCGTGTTGAGTTGGCCATGAGTTGGTCAGGTTGTGATCGCCGTAAGGATCACGGGCCACGAGTTGGTCGGGTTGTGATCGTCGTAAGGATCACGGGCCACAGGTTGGTCGGGTTGTGATCGTCGTAAGGATCACGAGCCATGAGATGGTCGGGTTGTGATCGCCATAAGGATCACGAGTGTGCTTTTGGTATTATCATGTTTATTGGTCACATCTGGTAAGCAAGTCGGGAGATTGAGTACCTGTTGAGCATAGTCACAGCATGTTGGATATATGGTTGCATTGCTAATTAATTGGATAAATATCATGATATTGTTTGTCATCTTGTTTATGCTTATTGTGAGCTTGCAAGTACATTGAATGTACTAACCTGGCGTGTCATGCCAGATTTCAGGAAAGTCCCTGAGGGAGTCCTGGACTAGGGGGTGTCCGGATAGCCGAACTATCATCATCGGCCAGACTCCAAGACTATGAAGATACAAGATTGAAGACTTCGTCCCGTGTCCGGATGGGACTTTCCTTGGCGTGGAAGGCAAGCTTGGCGATACGGATATGTAGATCTCCTACCATTGTAACCGACTCTTTGTAACCCTAGCCCTCTCCGGTGTCTATATAAACCGGAGGGTTTTAGTCCATAGGACGAACAACAATCATACCATAGGCTAGCTCCTAGGGTTTAGCCTCCTTGATCTCGTGGTAGATCTACTCTTCTACTACCCATATCATCAATATTAATCAAGCAGGACGTAGGGTTTTACCTCCATCGAGAGGGCCCAAACCTGGGTAAAACATCGTGTCCCTTGTCTCCTGTTACCATCCGCCTAGACGCACAGTTCGGGACCCCCTACCCGAGATCCGCCGGTTTTGACACCGACATTGGTGCTTTCATTGAGAGTTCCTCTGTGTCGTCGCTCATAGGTCCGATGGCTCCTTCGATCATCAACAACAACGCGGTCCAGGGTGAGACTTTCTCCCCGGACAGATCTGTGTATTCGGCGGCTTTGCACTGTGGGCCAATTCGCTCGGCCATCTGGAGTAGATCGAAAGCTACGCCCCTGGACATCAGGTCAGATTTGGATGTTTGAACTTCACGGCCGACATCTGCGGAGACTTGATCTTCGACGGATATTCGAGCCACAGCCGAGCGCGCCGCACTGTCACGATGGGCATGACCTAGCTCTGCTGCCGGACAGTGCCTTGGAGGCCGCACAAGAGTCCGCTCCGACCCTTAACTCGGAGCCGACTGCGCCGATCGAGGATGGGTGCCTAGACACCGCCTCGGGGGCTGCTACCTCTACGACAATAGAGCCGAATACTGACCCTGTCCCTTGTGAAGCTCGTGACTCCGAGGTGCCGGACTCCGAACCTCCCGCGCCCCTACCAATCGAATCTGACTGGGTGCCGATCATGGAGTTCACCGCTGCGGACATCTTTCAGCACTCGCCCTTTGACGACATCCTGAATTCAATAAAGTATCTCTCGTTATCAGGAGAGCCCTGGCCGGACTGCGGTCAGGACGGTTGGGATGCGGACGACGAAGAAATTCAAATCCCACCCACCACCCACTTTGTAGCCACTGTCGACGATCTAACCGACCATAGAACAGGGCGAACCAGTGGACGACGAACATGCCCCCAAGCAACCACCCGAACAGGATGAATTGGAGAGGCAACCCATCTCCGACGAAAACAATAGTCCGGATGATCTCACGCCGGACACATCGTTGGAGCAGAAGAACCTCCACAAAAGCCTCGTCGCCACTGTGCGAAGCCTGAAGAAGAAGAAGCGGAAGCTCAAAACAGCGGAAGACGTACTCAGAATGAGATGGAGCAAAATACTCAGGACCGCAGACAATTACGGGGATAGTCGCCAAGCAAAGAGCTACCTGAAGCGCAAACCGTTGCCTGAATTTGACGAGGAGGCCGTAGAGCCCCATAAATCAAAAAACAAAGAGGTCGCCTGGTCGGATAAACGACCACATGACAAACAAAGAGCGGCAAGCGGCGCCGCACACAAATCGGCACGCGATCCACATAAGGATCCTCGCAAAAAGGATGGCCCGGTTAGATCCATCTATGGGCCAAGAAAGCAAGCTCCAGAAGGTAACACAACACGTCGAGTATTTGAAAATCACGGCACACCCAAATACAGGGGCGCCGCACACCCCCTATGTTTCACCGATGAGGTGCTGGATCATGAATTTCCAACGGGATTCAAGCCCGTAAATATAGAGGCGTACGACGGAACAACAAACCCCGGAGTCTGGATTGAGGATTACATCCTGCACATACATATGGCTAGAGGAGATGACCTCCACGCCATAAAATACTTACCCCTCAAACTCAAAGGGCCAGCCCGGCACTGGCTCAAAAGCCTCCCAGAAAATACCATTGGAAGTTGGGAAGAGCTCGAGGACGCATTTCGGGCAAATTTTCAGGGGACTTACGTCCGCCCTCCGGATGGAGACGATTTAAGTCACATAACTCAACAGCCCGGAGAGTCAGCCCACAAATTCTGGAACAGGTTCCTCACCAAAAAGAACTAGATAGTCGACTGTCCGGACGCCGAAGCCTTAGCAGCTTTCAAGCACAATGTCCGAGATGAATGGCTCGCCAGACACCTCAGCCAGGAAAAGCCAAGAACAATGGCCGCACTAACAAGCCTCATGGCCCGCTTTTGCGCGGGAGAGGATAGCTGGCTGGCAAGATGCAGCACCAGCGACCCAAGTACATCCGAGGTTAGAGATGGAAATGGGAAACCACGGCGCAACAAGGACCAACGCCGGATTAAAGGAAATGGTCCAAACAGCACGGCAGTCAATGCTGGATTCAAAAGCTCTCGGCAGAACAACAAAAAACTGCCTCTCAAGGAGAACAGCGACGAGCTATCCAACTTAAACAAGATCTTGGACAAGATATGCCGAATCCACAGTACCCCGGGGAGGCCTGCAAACCATACCCACAGAGATTGTTGGGTCTTCAAGCAGTCCGGCCAACTTAACGCCGAACACAAGGGGCTCGACGCACCAAGTGAGAACGACGACGAACCCCACAAGCAGAGCACCGGGAAACAAAAGACTTTCCCACAAGAAGTCAAAACAGTGAATTCACTTCAAGTGATAACAGGGAAAAATAGGGCGGCACCTACTAAAGTACGCGCCGCACGGTCCACCCCAGCGGAGTCCCGAAACTGGATGTCACAACCAATTACTTTCGACCATCAGGATTACTCCAGTGGTATTCGAAACGCAGGATGGACTGCTTTGATATTGGATCCTATAATCGACGGGCTACAGTTTACACATGTCCTAGTGGATGGTGGCAGCAATATAAACCTGCTATACCAGGACTCAATCCGCAGAATGGGGATAGACCCTACCAAAATTCGCCATAGCAACACTTCCTTTAAAGGAGTAACGCCAGGCCCTTATGCCAATTGTATGGGCTCCTTATTACTAGAAGTTGTCTTCGGTTCATCCGACAACTTCTATCGCGATAAGCTAATCTTCCATATCGCCCCATTTAAAAGTAGCCATCAAGCACTATTGGGACGCGAAGCTTTCGCCCGCTTTAACGCAATACCGCATTACCGTCTCTTACACTCAAAATGCCCGGTCCACGCGGCATCATCTCATTAAAGGGTAACTTTGAGTGTTCCTCGACTACGAAAGAACGTGAGACTACCTTGACAGCCACACACTAATCCGGCTTTGCTGATCAAAGCCCCGAAATAGGTCATTCAAGACCCCGGACACGGTTAGGCGAGTCCGATATAAATAAACAAGGGGCTTACTAGCCGCGTACCCCTTTACAAGGGGCTCTACGCATGCACAAACAGAGACAATAAATCTCAATTCTATTCATTCTTTGAATCATACTCTGTTTATTTCAAAATACATCTTTCGCACGGACTCGTTTTCAACTAAGTTCTCCTCTTTTACAGATGAACACCGTGCGACACCCGTCCAGGATACGGCACAACGGAGACACAGGCGCAGACATGCAGTAGGGACCCGTTGCAAGGATTCTTTTCAGATTAAGACCCTGCGTAAACCTTTTTTACTGTCTCTTGTTGATACACATCCCCCGGTTTTTTTTGCTATAACCGAGGAGGAATCTAGCGTTTTGGCATCGGCCGCGTCAGAAATTTTTGCGCGTACCTGG